>NC_084624.1:3127736-3155236 GCF_033978795.1 Nerophis ophidion
CTTTATTTAAAGCAGCAGTTTCATTGGCAGCAAAACAGGCCCAGAGCATAATACTACCACCACCATGCGTGGGCAGTACAGCTCGGTTGGTAGAGTGGCCGTGCCAGCAACTTGAGGGTTCCAGGTTTGATTCCCGCTTCCGCCATCTTAGTCACTTCCATTGTGTCCTTGGGCAAGACACTTTACCCACCTGCTCCCAGTGCCACCCACACTGCTTTAAATGTAACTTAGATATTGGGTTACACTATGTAAAGCGCTTTGAGTCACTAGAGAAAAGCGCTATATAAATATATTTCACTTCACGGTAGGTATGGTGTTCCTGGGATTAAAGGCCTCACCTTCTCTCTTCCAAACATATTGCTGGGTATTGTGGCCAAACAGCTCCATTTTTGTGTCATCTGACATCACATGGACAAAGACAAGACCTTCTGGAGGAAAAGTTCTGTGGTCAGAAGTTGGGTCTTGGGCTCAGTTGGGTGTTCCAACAGGACAATGACCCCAATCACACCTCAAAAGCTGTACAGGAATGGCTAAATCAGGCTAGAATGAAGGTTTTAGAATGACTTTACCAAAGTCCTGGCTTAAATGTGTGGACAATGCTGAAGAAACAAGTCTATGTCAGAAAACCAACACATTTAGCTAAACTGCACCAATTTTGTCAAGAGGAGTGGTCAAATATTCAACCAGAAGCTTGTAGATGGCTACCAAAAGGGCCTTATTGCTGTGAAACTTGCCAAGGGACATGGAAGCAAATATTTAAGTCCCATTTGTATACTCTAGCTTTTAAATAGACAACCCTTTTAGACTCTCACTATTATGTTAGATCCACTATGGACTGGAATCTCACTATTATGTTGGATCCACTATGGACTGGACTCTCACAATTATGTTAGATCCACTATGGACTGGACTCTCACTATTATGTTAGATCCACTATGGACTGGACTCTCACTATTATGTTGGATCCACTATTACTTTTGACCACAATTGTATGTACGAGCATACTGACACAATTTTATGGAACCTCCAACTAAAAGGCAGAAAGTGTGGTGTACAGTAGCTTGTGTCTAAGGATGGTGTCTAAGGAAGGTGTCTAAGGATGGTGTCTAAGGATGGTGTCTAAGGATGGTGTCTAGGGATGGTGTCTAGGGAAGGTGTCTAGGGAAGGTGTCTAGGGAAGGTGTCTAGGGAAGGTGTCTAGGGAAGGTGTCTAGGGAAGGTGTCTAGGGAAGGTGTCTAGGGAAGGTGTCTAGGGAAGGTGTCTAGGGAAGGTGTCTAGGGATGGTGTCTAAGGATGGTGTCTAAGGATGGTGTCTAAGGATGGTGTCTAAGGAAGGTGTCTAAGGAAGGTGTCTAAGGAAGGTGTCTAAGGAAGGTGTCTAAGGATGGTGTCTAGGGATGGTGTCTAGGGAAGGTGTCTAAGGATGGTGTCTAAGGAAGGTGTCTAAGGATGGTGTCTAAGGAAGGTGTCTAAGGAAGGTGTCTAAGGAAGGTGTCTAAGGATGGTGTCTAAGGATGGTGTCTAAGGAAGGTGTCTAAGGAAGGTGTCTAAGGAAGGTGTCTAAGGAAGGTGTCTAAGGAAGGTGTCTAAGGAAGGTGTCTAAGGATGGTGTCTAAGGATGGTGTCTAAGGATGGTGTCTAAGGATGGTGTCTAAGGATGGTGTCTAAGGAAGGTGTCTAAGGAAGGTGTCTAAGGAAGGTGTCTAAGGATGGTGTCTAAGGATGGTGTCTAAGGATGGTGTCTAAGGATGGTGTCTAAGGATGGTGTCTAAGGAAGGTGTCTAAGGAAGGTGTCTAAGGATGGTGTCTAAGGATGGTGTCTACGGATGGTGTCTAAGGATGGTGTCTAAGGATGGTGTCTAAGGATGGTGTCTAAGGATGGTGTCTAAGGATGGTGTCTAAGGAAGGTGTCTAAGGAAGGTGTCTAAGGATGGTGTCTAAGGAAGGTGTCTAAGGATGGTGTCTAAGGATGGTGTCTAAGGATGGTGTCTAAGGAAGGTGTCTAAGGAATGTGTCTAAGGATGGTGTCTAAGGATGGTGTCTAAGGATGGTGTCTAAGGATGGTGTCTAAGGATGGTGTCTAAGGATGGTGTCTAAGGAAGGTGTCTAAGGAAGGTGTCTAAGGATGGTGTCTAAGGATGGTGTCTAAGGAAGGTGTCTAAGGAAGGTGTCTAAGGAAGGTGTCTAAGGATGGTGTCTAAGGATGGTGTCTAAGGAAGGTGTCTAAGGATGGTGTCTAAGGATGGTGTCTAAGGAAGGTGTCTAAGGAAGGTGTCTAAGGATGGTGTGTAAGGATGGTGTCTAAGGATGGAGTCTAAGAATGGTGTCTAAGGAAGGTGTCTAAGGAAGGTGTCTAAGGGTGGTGTCTAAGGGTGGTGTCTAAGGGTGGTGTCTAAGGATGGTGTCTAAGGATGGTGTCTGAGGAAGGTGTCTAAGGATGGTGTCTAAGGATGGTGTCTAAGGAAGGTGTCTAAGGGTGGTGTGTAAGGATGGTGTCTAAGGAGGGTGTCTAAGGATGGTGTCTAAGGATGGTGTCTAAGGATGGTGTCTAAGGATCAATCAATCAATCAATGTTTACTTATATAGCCCTAAATCACTAGTGTCTCAAAGGGCTAAGGATGGTGTCTGAGGAAGGTGTCTGAGGATGGTGTCTGAGGAAGGTGTCTGAGGAAGGTGTCTGAGGAAGGTGTCTGAGGAAGGTGTCTGAGGATGGTGTCTGAGGATGGTGTCTGAGGATGGTGTCTGAGGATGGTGTCTGAGGATGGTGTCTGAGGATGGTGTCTGAGGAAGGTGTCTAGGGATGGTGTCTAGGGATGGTGTCTAGGGATGGTGTCTAAGGATGGTGTCTAAGGATGGTGTCTAAGGATGGTGTCTAAGGAAGGTGTCTAAGGATGGTGTCTAAGGATGGTGTCTAAGGATGGTGTCTAAGGATGGTGTCTAAGGAAGGTGTCTAAGGATGGTGTCTAAGGAAGGTGTCTAAGGAAGGTGTCCAAGGAAGGTGTCCAAGGATGGTGTCCAAGGAAGGTGTCCAAGGATGGTGTCCAAGGATGGTGTCCAAGGATGGTGTCCAAGGATGGTGTCCAAGGATGGTGTCCAAGGATGGTGTCCAAGGATGGTGTCCAAGGAAGGTGTCTAAGGATGGTGTCTAAGGATGGTGTCTAAGGATGGTGTCTAAGGATGGTGTCTAAGGATGGTGTCTAAGGAAGGTGTCTAAGGATGGTGTCTAAGGAAGGTGTCTAAGGAAGGTGTCTAAGGAAGGTGTCTAAGGGTGGTGTCTAAGGGTGGTGTCTAAGGGTGGTGTCTAAGGGTGGTGTCTAAGGGTGGTGTCTAAGGGTGGTGTCTAAGGGTGGTGTCTAAGGGTGGTGTCTAAGGATGGTGTCTAAGGATGGTGTCTAAGGAAGGTGTCTAAGGAAGGTGTCTAAGGAAGGTGTCTAAGGATGGTGTCTAAGGATGGTGTCTAAGGATGGTGTCTAAGGATGGTGTCTAAGGATGGTGTCTAAGGATGGTGTCTAAGGATGGTGTCTAAGGAAGGTGTCTAAGGATGGTGTCTAAGGATGGTGTCTAAGGATGGTGTCTAAGGATGGTGTCTAAGGATGGTGTCTAAGGATGGTGTCTAAGGAAGGTGTCTAAGGATGGTGTCTAAGGAAGGTGTCTAAGGATGGTGTCTAAGGAAGGTGTCTAAGGAAGGTGTCTAAGGAAGGTGTCTAAGGAAGGTGTCTAAGGATGGTGTCTAAGGATGGTGTCTAAGGATGGTGTCTAAGGATGGTGTCTAAGGATGGTGTCTAAGGATGGTGTCTAAGGAAGGTGTCTAAGGATGGTGTCTAAGGATGGTGTCTAAGGATGGTGTCTAAGGAAGGTGTCTAAGGAAGGTGTCTAAGGATGGTGTCTAAGGATGGTGTCTAAGGATGGTGTCTGGTACCCAAACATCGGGGCTGAGAAACAAGAGAGGGGGTGCATGTGTACCTCGGTTGTACTGATGGCGTCCTGGGTCGAGAGGAGCTAATGTCAGACAAGAAAAGAAACAACAAGACAAGGCGTGTTAGCATCAAGATTCTCTCCATAATATTCCAGAACAAAACAGAGGGCACAGTTGGCTATTTTCAGCTGGTCAGGGGGAATAATGATGTACATTTTACAATATTGTTGTCTTCTTCAGCAAGTTCTAAAGCAGGGGTCACCAAGCCGGGCACCAGGTCGCCCGTAAGGACCAGATGAGTCGCCCGCTGGCCTGTTCTAAAAATAGCTCAAATAGCAGCACTTACCAGTGAGCTGCCTCTATTTTTTAAATTGTATTTATTTACTAGCAAGCTGGTCTCGCTTTGCTGGACATTTTTAATTCTAAGAGAGACAAAACTCAAATAGAATTTGAAAATCCAAGAAAATATTTTAAAGACTTGGTCTTCACATGGTTACATAAATTCATTTATATTTTATTTTGCTTCTTATAGCTTTCAGAAAGACAATTTTAGAGAAAAAATACAACCTTAAAAATGATTTTAGGATTTTTAAAAACATATACTTTTTTACCTTTTAAATTCTTTCCTCTTTTTTCCTGACAATTTAAATCAATGTTCAAGTATTTTGTTTTTATTATGGTAAAGAATAATAAATACATTTAAATTTAATTTTTCATTTTAGCTTATGTTTTTTCAAAGAAGAATATTTGTGAAATATTTCTTCAAACTTATTATGATTAAAATTCAAAAAAATTATTCTGGCAAATCTAGAAAATCTGTAGAATCAAATTTAAATCTCATTTTAAAATATTTTGAAATTCTTTTAAAACTTTTGTTCTGGAAAATCTAGAAGAAATAAGGATTTGTGTTTGTTAGAAATATAGCTTGGTCCAATTTGTTATATATTCTAACAAAGTGCAGATTGGATTTTAACCTATTTAAAACATGTCATCAAAATTCTAAAATTAATCTTAATGAGGAAAAATTACTAATGATGTTCCATAAATTCTTTTTTTAATTTTTTCAAAAACATTCAAAACTAGCTAGTTTTTCTCTTTAATTTTTTCAGTTGAATTTTGACTCTTAAAGAGTCGAAATTGAAGATAAACTATGTTTCAAAATTTTATTTTCATTTTCTCCTCTTTTAAACCGTTCAATTAACTGTTTTTTTTTTCATTATTTATTCTCTACAAAAAACCTTCCATAAAAGGAAAAAGAAATGTACGACGGAATGAGAGACAGAAATACCCTTTTTTCTTTTTAAATATATTTATGTAGATGTATTTATTAAAGGTAAATTGAGCTAATTGGCTATCTCTGGCAATTTATTGAAGTGTGTATCAAACTGGTAGCCCTTGGCATGAATCAGAACCCAAGAAGTAGCTCTTGCTTTCACAAAGGTTGGTGACCCCTGTTCTAAATGGTAGCAGAACCAGGACCAGATCAACACCCAACGTACATTTTTCTCGTCGGTGCCTTGCCGGTATTCCCACCACAGTTGCCTCTTCCTGTTGGCCGAGTTATTTGTCCCGTTTCCGACCATCTCCTCCTCCTCACACATGTCTTCCTCCTTGTCATCCTGAAACAACACAGATTAGCTCTGATGATGCCTCCTCCTCTTTCAACTGGATCGCTTGGATCAAGTTTACACCCAAGAATAAAAGAAAACATTGCAACTTAAAGTCCTACTGAAAGCCACTACTAGCAACCACGCAGTCTGATAGTTTACATATCAATGATGAAATATTAACATTGCAACACATGACAATACGGCCACTTTAGTTTACTAAATTGCAATTTTAAATTTCCTGCGAAGTATCCTGTTGAAAACGTCGTGGAATGATGACTCGTATGATGACGTGTGCGCGTGATGTCACAAATTGTTGGGGACATCTTAGCTCAGGTACAAACACGGCTAAAAGTCATCTCTGTTCATGGTGTAATTACCCAGTATTTTGGACATCTGTGTTGCTGAATCTTTTGCTATTTGTTCAATTAATAATAGAGACGCCAAAGAAGAAAGCTGTAGGTGGAAAGCGGTGGATTGCCGCTGTCTTTAGCAACCAAAACACAGCCGGTGTTTCTTTGTTTGTTGTGAAGCTTTAACACAGAGCAGTCAAGCGAACATGTTTTCTTTACGTCAAACAGCATGTTTTTGGATGAGGAAATTGTGATATATATCTTACCGGAGACATCTTTGGATTATTCGTCATCCTGCAGCAGCTGTCAAAAAGGGCAGCTGTGAGCTTGGCTCCTCGGCTTCTCTCTGAGACACTGCGTGTTCACCGCAGCCATCTGACCTCAAGGTATGTCTTTACAATCTCACTAAAACACTATTAAAACAATAAGCAGATAAGAGATCTTCCAGAATAATCCTAGTAAATGTGTCTAATTACATCTGAAACGCTCACACTGCCACCGCAGTCACTTTTTTTTTTTTCTAGTCCTTCACTATCAATATCCTAATTCACGAATCTTTCATCCTCACTAAAATTAATGGGGAAATTGTCGCTTTCTCGGTCCGAATTGCTCTTACTGCTGGTGGCTCCCGTTATAAACAATGTGAATATATGTGGAGCTCCACAACTCGTGACATCACGCGCACATTGTCTGCTACTTCCGGTAAAGGTAGGGCTTTTCTATTAGCAACCAAAAGTTGCGAACTTTATCAACGATGTTCTCTACTAAATCCTTTCAGCAAAAATATGGCAATATCGCAAAATGATCAAGTATGACACATAGAATGGACCTGCTATCCCCGTTTAAATAAGAAAATATCATTTCAGTAGGCCTTTAAAAGGGGAACATTATCACAATTTCAAAAGGGTTAAAAACAATAAAAATCAGTTCCCAGTGGCTTGTTTTATTTTTCTAAGTTTTAAAAAAATGTTTACACCTCCCGGAATATCCCTAAAAAAAGCTTAAAAGTTCTTGATTTTCGCTATTTGCGATGCGACTGTCCATTTCCCTGTGACGTCATACAGGGCTGCCAATACAAACAACATGGCGGTTACCACAGCAAGATATAGCGACATTAGCTCGGATTCAGACTCGGATTTCAGCGACTTAAGCGATTCAACAGATTACGCATGTATTGAAACAGGTGGTCGGAGTATGGAGGAAGATAGCGAAAACGAAATTGAAGAAGAAATTGAAGCTATTAACGCTATTCGGCCATAGCATGGGTGTACATAATGAAGTGGCCCATAGCATGGCTGCCTTATTAGCATCGCCGGTAAAATGTGCGGACCAAACGATCAGGACTTTCGCATTTCATGACACTGGAGCAACTTAAATCCGTCGATTGGTAAGTGTTTGTTTCGCATTAAATGTGGGTATCTAGTTTCAAATGTACATACAGCTAGCGTATATAGCATGTTAGCATCGATTAGCTTGGCAGTCATGCCGTGACCAAATATGTCTGATTAGCACATAAGTAAACAACATCAACAAAACTCACCTTTGTGATTTGGTTGACTTAATGGTTGCAAATGCATCTGCAGGTTATCCATACATCTCTGTGCCATGTCTGTCTTAGCATCACCGGTCAAATGTGAAGACACTCTGGTACATTCAATGGGGGTCTGGCGGCAGATTTCTTGCCAGTGGTGCAACTTGAATCCCTCCCTGTTAGTGTTGTTACACCCTCCGACAACACACCCACCAGGCATGATGTCTCCAAGGTTCCAAAAAATAGTAAAAAAAACGGAAAATAACAGAGCTGAGACCCGGTGTTTGTAATGTGAAAATGAAAATGGCGGGTGTGTTACCTCGGTGACGTCATCGCTAAAAGAGCGATAAACAGAAAGGCGTTTAATTTGCCAAAATTCACCCATTTAGAGTTCGGAAATCGGTTAAAAAAATACATGGTCTTTTTTCTGCGCCATCAAGGTATATATTGACGCTTGCATAGGTTTGGTGATAATGTTCCCCTTTAAACTGCAGGTTTTAGTGTTGAGTTTCTTGAAATGTTGGTGTGGATGGATGCGTGTCTACCGCGGGCTGGTCGACGGGCTCCTGCAGCCAGAGGCGAATGAGCGTGGCCAACGTGTAGTAGAGCACCAGCAGCATGATGGGATTTACAAAGTGGTGCCATTTGCGTTTGGTGTTCCTGATGAGCTTCCAAGTCCTGGAACAGTCGTTCTGGATGACGGGGGACATGCCAAAGTACCTGCAGGGACACACAGGAGGCGCACAAGGACAAGGAAGACAGAAATGTTATTATTTTACTGAGTAAGCAGCTGCTGCATATCCAGGATGGCTTCTTCACTCAGCTGGGGAAGGCCCCCAGGTCATGTGACTGGGGGTTTCCCTTGTGGAAGAGGTGTGGACGCAGGAAGTGGAGTGGAAGTCAGGTCCCCGGACAACCAACCTCACTCAGCAGCGGGCCTGATTATAAACACTGAGGAGAGGCGCTTTGGTGGAACCACTATATAATTATGGCTTCGGGCTTCCATTAAATACCTCCACTCTATAGGCTGCAAAGTCAACAAGATTCCACACTCCATCCAGCTGTCTAATCACTGGCCATACAGCAATAGTTGATCTGTCTATTACCTCACACCTTCTATGTTAGCTACTCGTGGTTTTTAATGTCTATTTTCTATTTTATGCTGCAACTGTCACATATACTGCAATATTGTACATGGTAATTGTTATATATTGTATATATGATATACAAACCCCGTTTCCATATGAGTTGGGAAATTGTGTTAGATGTAAATATAAACAGAATACAATGATTTGTAAATCCTTTTCAAGCCATATTCAGTTGAATATGCTACAAAGACAACATATTTCATGTTCAAACTCATAAACTTTATTTTTTTTTTTGCAAATAATCATTAACTTTAGAATTTGATGCCAGCAACACGTGACAAAGAAGTTGGGAAAGGTGGCGATAAATACTGATAAAGTTGAGGAATGCTCATCAAACACTTATTTGGAACATCCCACAGGTGTGCAGGCTAATTGGGAACAGGTGGGTGCCGTGATTGGCTATAAAAACAGCTTCCCAGTCTTTCACAAGAAAGGATGGGGCGAGGTACACCCCTTTGTCCACAACTGTGTGAGCAAATAGTCTAACAGTTTAAGAACAACCTTTCTCAAAGTGCCATTGCAAGAAATTTAGGGATTTCAACATCTACGCTCCATAATATCATCAAAAGGTTCAGAGAATCTGGAGAAATCACTCCACGTAAGCGGCATGGCCGGAAACCAACATTGAATGACCGTGACCTTCGATCCCTCACACAGCACTGTATCAAAAACCGACATCAATCTCTAAAGGATATCACCACATATGCTCAGGAACACTTCAGAAAACCACTGTCACTAAATACAGTTTGTCGCTACATCTGTAAGTGCAAGTTAAAGCTCTACTATGCAAAGCGAAAGCCATTTATCAACAACATCCAGAAACGCCGCCGGCTTCTCTGGACCCGAGATCATCTAAGATGGACTGATGCAAAGTGGAAAAGTGTTCTGTGGTCTGACAAGTCCACATTTCAAATTGTTTTTGGAAATATTCGACATCGTGTCATCCGGTCCAAAGGGGAAGCGAACCATCCATACTGTTATCGACGCAAAGTGTAAAAGCCAGCATGTGTGATGGTATGGGGGTGCATTAGTGCCCAAGGCATGGGTAACTTACACATCTGTGAAGGCACCATTAATGCTGAAAGGTACATACAGGTTTTGGAGCAACATATGCTGCCATCTAAGCGACGTCTTTTTCATGGACGCCCCTGCTTATTTCAGTAAGACAACGCCAAACCACATTCAGCACGTGTTACAACAGCGTGGCTTCGTAAAAAAAGACTGTGGATACTTTCCTGGCCCGCCTGCAGTCCAGACCTGTCTCCCATGGAAAATGTGTGGTGCATTATGAAGCGTAAAATACGACAGCAGAGACCCGGACTGTTGAAGGACTGAAGCTCTAAAAAAAGCAAGAATGGGAAAAAAAATCCGGACCAAAGGGGAAGCGAACCATCCAGACGGTTATTGACGCAAAGTGTAAAAGCCAGCATGTGTGATGGTATGGGGGTGCATTAGTGCCCAAGGCATGGGTAACTTACACATCTGTGAAGGCACCATTAATGCTGAAAGGTACATGCAGAATTTGATGCCAGCAACATGTGACACAAAAGTTGGGAAAGGTTGAAATAAATACTGATAAAGTTGAGTAATGCTCATCAAACACTTATTTGGAACATCCCACAGGTGTGCAGGTTAATTGGGAACAGGTGGGCGCTATGATTGGCTATAAAAACAGCTTCCCAAAAAATGTTTAGTCTTTCACAGGAAAGGATGGGGCGAGGTACACCCCTTTGTCCACAAGTTTAAGAACAACGTTTCTCAAAGTGCACTTGCAAGAAATTTAGGGATTTCAACATCTACGCTCCATAATATCATCAAAAGGTTCAGAGAATCTGGAGAAATCACTCCACATAACATTGAATGAGTGCAGGTACTTTCCTGGCCCGCCTGCAGTCCAGACATGTCTACAATGGAAAATGTGTGGCGCATTATGAAGCGTAAAATACGACTGCGGAGACCCCGGACTGTTGAAGGACTGAAGCTCTACATAAAACAAGAATGGGAAAGAATTCCACTTTCAAAGCTTCAACAATTAGTTTCCTCAGTTCCCAAACGTTTGAGTGTTGTTAAAAGAAAAGGTGATGTAACACAGTGGTGAACATGCCCTTTCCCAACTACTTTGGCACGTGTTGCAGCCATGAAATTTTAAGTTAATTATTACTGTATTTGCAAAAAAAAAATAGAGTTTATGAGTCTGAACATCAAATATGTTGTCTTTGTAGCATATTCAACTGAATATGGCTTGAAAAAGATTTGCAAATCATTGTATTCTGTTTATATTTACATCTAACACAATTTCCCAACTCATATGGAAACATGGTTTGTAGACATAATATATCAGTATATATACTATACTGTACATATATTATGTAAATATTACATATAAATGTTGTATTTTATATCGCTATATTTAGTCTGTTAATACCTGCATTGTCCTTTCCATCCTTACACCTTCCATGATTGGAACTAAACTACTGTGTGGAACAATTTCCCTCGTGGATCATTAAAGTTTGTCTAAGTCTAAGATGGACATCAGATGATTGAGCACAGGTGTTTTTATTTCTACTTTTCATGAACTTTGTTATTAGTGAGATACATTGCAATTAGAGGTGTCCGATGATGGCTTTTTTTGCCAATATCTGATATTACGATATTGTCCAACTCTTCATTACCGATTGTGATATCTACCGATATCGATATATACAGTGGTGGAATTAACACATTATTATGCCTAATTTTGTTGTGATGCCCCGCTGGATGCATTAAACAATGTAACAAGGTTTATGAAATAAATCAACTCAAATCACGCAAAAAAATGCCAACATGGCACTGCCATATTTATTATTGAAGTCACAAAGTGCATTATTTTTTTTAACATGCCTCAAAACAGCAGCTTGGAATTTGGGACATGCTCTCCCTGAGAGCATGAGGAGGTTGAGGTGAGGGGGGGTGGGGGGGGGGGGGTGTATCTTGTAGCGTCTCAGAAGAGTTAGTGCTGCAACGGGTTCTGGGTATTTGTTCCATTGTGTTTATGTTGTGTTACGGTGCAGATGTTCTCCCAAAATGTGTTTGTCATTCTTGTTTGGTGTGGGTTCACAGTGTGGTGCATATTTGTAACAGTGTTAAAGTTGTTCATTTTTTAATTTTTGATAATAGTGAATCATATATTAGAATATGGGATCTGTTATTTAAATTTCTGTTAACTATTAAAGGAACAAAAAATATGACTGATTTTTATCCGTGTGAAAACATTGGACACAGTGTGTTGTCAAGCTTAAGAGATGCCATGCAAGTGTAAGCCACTGTGACACTATTGTTCTTTTTTATTTTATTGTTTTATTATTTTTTATTTTCTATGAATGTCTAATGAAAATGTCGAGGGATGTTTAATCACTGCTATGTTGAAATTGTTACTGGTATTGATACTGTTGTTTCACTACTTTTGGATGTTTCTGTGTCCTGTTTGTGTCTCCTCTAAATAGCTCCGTTTATTGTTGCTGTTCTGACTGTTGCTGGGTCGGGTTTGGTTCTGGAATTGGATAGCATTGTTATGGTATTGCTGTGTATTGTTTTGTTGGATTGAATAAAAAAATTTAAATACAATAATAAAAAAGTTGTTTATACGGCCACCCTCAGTGTGACCTGTATGGCTGTAGACCAAGTATGCCTTGCATTCACTTGTGTGTGAAAAGCTGTAGATATTATATGACTGGGCCGGCACGCAAAGGAAGTGTCTTTAAGGTTTATTGGCGCTCTTTAGTCCTCCTTTCGTCCGTGTACACAGCGGCGTTTTAAAAAGTCATGAATTTTACTTTTTGAAACCTATACCGATAATTTTGAAACAGATACCCATAATTTCCGATATTACATTTTAAAGCATTTATCGGCCGATAATATTGCCAGTCCGACATTATCGGACATCTCTACTTTTTATGAACTTTGTCAAAAGTGAGATACATTGTAATCATTTTGTGCTGAGATGGAAAATCCTGTTTCCCCAACGGCGTGTGTGGTAAATAACCATCTCAGTCACCCGGGGCAACGCACTTCATTACAAATGTGACTAATGTGTATGTGTGGGCCAGGTGTGAAATGTTGGGGTTTTTATTACACAGTCGCAGTCGTCTACCACTTCATGCATAATACAAGCAGGGTGCTTGTGGTGGAGTTCTTAAAGGCTCTTTGTCCGACATCGATGTGAGCTGAGTGGGAGTCAGATTAGGGCTGGGCGATACATCGATATACTCGATATGTCACAGGTTTGTCTCTGCGCGATATAGAAAACGATTATATCGTGATATTCGAGTATATGTTCTCAAGTAGTTGCTTTTAGCTGCGGGCATTACACTACAGGCTTTTCCCACTCTTTCTTGTCTTTCCTTCTCACAGAGACAAAAACCAAGCGCACCTTCTTCCATACGTCACGTGTGCAGGATTGCCCCTGACAGTTTGGTAGTGTTTTAGTTTTTCCTTTGTGTGTGTGTAGTATTTACTGTCTTTAGTTCCTGTCAGAACTCTTATTTTGTTTGTGTTTCCTGTTTGTCTCCTTGAATGCTGTGTCCCCTCAGCTGTGGCTTATTATCACCTGGCCACACCTGGTGTCAATCAGCCAGCCAATATTTGAGCCTGTTTTGTCCTCCAGTCAGAGGCTGGATTATTCTGGTGCCGTCTCGTGTCGATGTCACCACTACATGTCATGTCGCTTGTAGCTTTGTCTACTTCTGTTCACTCTGCTCATGCCATAGTTCCGTTTGTGTCACAGTAAGTGTTTTTGTTCTTAGCCAAGTTTGTTATCCGCCTTGTGCGCGCCTTTTGTTATTACCCTTTTGTTTGTTCTTGTTTTAAAGTTTGTTTTCTTACTCAATGCCCGCCTTCTTCTCTGCATCTTGGGGTTGGTCACCAACAAACTCTGACACCAGCGGAGCAGAGAGCTAGCGACATGGTAACGTTAGCTGTGATGCTAACGGTGAGGTGCGAGTGGTAATACGAGAGAAAGAAGGAGCGAATCTGGTAACAAATGGAGGAAGATTTAATTACCAAGGAAAACAGCACGGGATCCATCGTCCGGCGGTGGTTTGGCATCAAGCGGGAATATGCTCAATATTTATGCGGCAAAAGCGTTGCTACAAAAAGTAGCAGCACTGCTAATGTAGCATCATTTGAAAAGTCATCTGCTAGAGAATGAAGAGTGCTTGAAACTCCGCATGTCAACATCTCTGTTCAGTGCCACGCCAACAAAATGGCGAAGCAACTATTTCCAGATCAACACCGTATGAAAAAAAAAAAGTCAACAACAGAAGGAGATAACGTCCGCAGGAACCTACCACATAGTGAAGGACATACACTATTTGATTTCCTATTATGCAGCTAATTTTTATTTGACAGTTATTGAAATATCTTGTGTGACATCATGCACAAAAGTGCACTTTATTTGTTTTAAACTATTGTAGTGGCGTTCTGTACAAAAAGTGCACTTTAATTTAGTGTTGTTTTGATATGTCATCTTAGTGACATCATGCACAAAAGTGCACTAATAGCTTGTTTTAAAATGTCTCTGACAATCTTGCACTTTCTGTTTTGAAATGACATGAATGTTTGTGCCACTGTTTAATAACTGTTTAATAAATACACTTTTGGTCAATTGACTTAGTTGTGATTTCCCTCTCTG
This sequence comes from Nerophis ophidion, assembly GCF_033978795.1. Classification (NCBI taxonomy): domain Eukaryota; kingdom Metazoa; phylum Chordata; class Actinopteri; order Syngnathiformes; family Syngnathidae; genus Nerophis; species Nerophis ophidion. The sequence continues at coordinate 3,141,961 of NC_084624.1, forward strand.
CATGAAAGTTTAAAAGTAGCATATATGAATGCAGTATGAAGAAGAATGTTTGAATGTAGACACATAGAATCATCATACTGCTGTCATTATATGCATCAAGTGTTCATTCAAGGCTAAGGCTAAATCCATCCATCCATTTTCTACAAATATCGAAATATATATCGTGTATAGTGACATGGCCTAAAAATATGGAGATATTAAAAAAAGTCCATATAGCCCAGCCCTAAGTCTGATACATCCACCCTGTAGCTGCCTTTTTCCTTGTTGCCTTCTGGTCTCCAACAGCAAGTAAATATTTGGTGTGCTTTAAGCAAACTCTCTGCTGGCTGCAGAAATGTTGTGGCGTCCGAAAAGCTTGGATGGTACTTTCACAGGTTTCCGACCCTTCACTATATTTGTCCAAAAATAGACACCACGCCAAATGAATGAGAAGAGTTTTTAGTCTTTTTAAAAATAATCTCAACTAGATGATGCATTTCCTGAAGGAATTGCGTGTGAATGCTCCAACGCCGAAGTTGAAGTGAACGGCTGACAAAATGTAGTATGGGTTGAGTTTTTCCTTGCCCTGATGTGAGATCTGAGCAGAGGATGTCATTGTGGCTTGTGCAGCCCTTTGAGACACTTGTGATTTAGGGCTATATAAATAAATTGATATATTGATTGGTTGATTGATTGATTGGTTTGATATACACCAAGTGTCGACCATCTTGCATTTTCAACCTCATGCTTTTGAGTGAAAAATTTAGGTTAAAAAAAAAAATGTAATTTTGTTGAATGAAGTCCAATTGAAGCACCCCAGTCCAAATTTAGGTGGGTAAATTAGACACTAAATTATGATTTTAATGTGAAATATCAAAGTGGATATTGTTTGAAAGGGTCTTATTTTGTTACTTTCATGTTTTTTTAATAATAATAACTGATCACAGTGAGGCACAATAGCAAGTTAATTGTATTTATAATACTCCATACAACCTGCATTCTTCTCTTGGCCAAAACGCTCAGATTCGGCATCCTCGGCCCAGACCATGTCTCCATTGTGATTGGTCAGAGATAGTTGTGGACATTCGTGTTATTTTTGTACAGCACCCCTCAATCGTTAGTATTATTTGGACTACGGCTGGGCGATATATATATCGATGTACTAGATATATCACGGGTTGGTTAGAAAATGACTGCATTGTGATATTCGAGTATATGTTCTCACACAGTTGCTTTTAGCTGCGGGTGTTACACTTCAGGCGTTTTTCACTCTTTCTTGTCTCTCCTTCTCACAGAGACATAAAAACAAGCGCACCTTCTTACATACGTCACGTGTGTATACACCCTTGCGGAGCAGAGAGGTAGCAGCATGGGTAACGTTAGCTGTGATGCTGGCGGGGCCGTGCGAGTAGTAATACGAAAGAAAGAAGGTGCAAATCTGGTAACAAATGGAGGAATAATTCATTACCAAGGAAAACAGCATCGTTTGGCGGTGGTTTGGCTTCAAACGGGAATATGTTGAACATTTATGCGGCAAAAGCGTTGCTACAAAAAGTAGCAGCACTGCTAATATAGCATCATTTGAAAAGCCATCCGCTCGAGAATGAAGAGTGCTTGAAACTCCGCATGTCAACATCTCCGTTCGGTGCTACACCAACAAAATGCCGAAGCAACTATTTCCAGATCAACACCATATGAAAAAAAAAAAAAAAAGTAAACAACAGAAGGAGATAACGCCCGCAGGAGCCTACCACAAAGTGAAGGACATACACTATTTAATTTCCTATTATGCAGCTCATTTTTATTTAACACTTATTGAAATATCTTGTGTGACATCATGCACAAAAGTGCACTTTATTTGTTTTAAACTATTGTAGTGGCGTTCTGTACAAAAAGTGCACTTTAATTTAGTGTTGTTTTGATATGTCATCTTAGTGACATCATGCACAAAAGTGCACTAATAGCTTGTTTTAAAATGTCTCTGACAATCTTGCACTTTCTGTTTTGGAAATGACATGAATGTTTGTGCCACTGCTTAATAACTGTTTAATAAATACACTTTTGGTCAATTGACTTAGTTGTGATTTCCTTCTCTGCATGAAAGTTTAAAAGTAGCATATATTAATGCAGTATGAAGAAGAATGTTTGAATGTAGACACATAGAATCATCATACTGCTGTCATTATATGTATCAAATGTTCATTCAAGGCTAAGGCAAAAATATTGAGATATATATCGCGTATCGCGATATGGCCTAAAAATATAGAGGTATTAAAAAAAAGGCCATATCGCCCAGCCCTAATTGGGACTATCAAACCTACACCCTTGTCACTGGGGGCCGCAGTCTTAAAACTGTGCCCTGTACACAGTACCGTGCCTGGGATTGGAACCATCTGAAGTGTGGACTCGTGCCTTAGACCAACCTGATGTAGCTGTCTTCCGGCGTGACAGAATCCTGGAAGGACTGGAACTGGTAGAGGTAGAGGACGATGAGGTGTCCGGCGCTGAAAATGGCCATCAGGACGCACATGCAGCTGAAGAGCAGCTTGTCGAAGGTCCGCCGCAGGGACCACCAGGTGCACAGGAACAGGAAAATAAAGAAGTAGACCGCCGAGGTCAAGGAGGGCAGCATCATCCCTACGAGGGACAACCAGATTCTTGTAGGTCTGATTGGAAACCGAAGTCCAGCATGAGTCGAGCACTTACCCGTTATACCCAACAAGACGGTCACCACCACCGGACCCGCTGTAGTGATTAAGTTCCCGATGACTTCCTTCACTTTGGAGGCGACTTGTGCTACCAACCGCAGGATCTTCATCTTGACGCTCTCTTTTGCTTTCTCCTCCTCCTCCTCCTCTTCTTCTCCTCCCTCACTCTCATGCCCTTCATATTCCTCGTCTTCTTCGGCCTCGTAGCCCCCGTCGGAGCCCTCTTCTAGAAAAATGTGGTCCTCTAGGCTCAGCTTCTCGTCCTCTTCCTGACAGTTTGGTTAAAAATAACAATTACATTGAGACAAGTAAGTAAGTACTGTAAGTGAACAAGTAAACACTGTAAGTAAGCAACACTGCAAAAACTGAAATCTAAGTAAGATGAAATATCTCAAATAAGTGTGATATTTGCTTATTTTCTGTCTGATAAGATAATTCTTCTCACTAAGCAGATTTTTTGTTAGTGTTTTAGTTGTTTTAAGGGTTTTGGTCCTAAATGATCTCAGTAAGATATTACAGCTTGTTGCTGAGATTTGAGACATTGAGATGACATTAAAACATGCTTGAAAGTAGAATATCAACTGTTGCAAAGCTGTGTCATCAACACTCAGGTATAAAACTAATTTTTTAAAGTAATTCTTATTCAAAGCATGAAAAAAAACACAATTGTGTCTCATATTAAAACAGATGACAGCCAAATAGACTTTGCTGTTTTATTTTCAATAAAACAATAGAAAATACATACTCATATAGTAGTGCACTGGTTAGTGAGAATATACTTATTTCAAGGTATTTTTGGGTTCCATGAGGTTAGTTAATTTTACTAGTCTTGACAAGCCAAATTTTCTAGTTCTATTGGCAGATAATTTTGCTTAGTTCTAATAAAATACCCCTCATTTATGTATTTTTTTTCTTGTTTTTGAACACCAACTTTTTGCAGTGAAGTAAGTACTGTAAGTGAGTTAGTAGGTAAGTCGCTGAGTAAGTAAGTGAGCACAATTCCGACGGAAAAGCCGAACGACAGACACATGGAGAAAACTAACAGATTACAGAAGAGAATTTTGTATTATCCATACATAATGTCAAAAAGTAAGTTTACGAAAGGGGGGACAGCTCTCGGTAGCTTAAAGCGTTCAAATAAATATTCGTCACTTTGTACATGGTTGTGAAATATGCGCTTTCCCCGGGGCATGATCTGGGGCATCTTGCCATCTTGCAGTGTGTGTGTGTGTGAGTGTGTACACACACGGTATCTTGAAATGTCTATATATTGCTCCTTTTGCTATATGTCTGTCTGTCTTATTTATCTCTATCTATTTACAGTATGTATCTATCTATACATATATATGTATCTATACATATCTATCTATATATCAGTGGTTCTTAACCTGGGTTCGGTGAGTCTGGCTTTTTTTCCTTGTTTTTGCAGTGTAGAGATGCACACCCCTAGTATTTATAGTAAATCCAGTAAATAGCAACACACTTGTTCCTCTGCTTCGAAGTCGGCGTTATCCTGCGCCATGTCCTCAGGCGGCCTCTTTTGGACCAAACTGCGACACAGAATCCAGATGGCCAAGCCCACCATGAACATGCCGATGTCTGGGATGAACACTCGGATACCGTTCCCAGCATCAGCATCAATCACACTGGAAACAACAACAGGACTACATTAGAACACAATGCATTCGAAAACCCGTGATTGAGTGTTGATAGTGGTGTAACGGTACGTGCATTTGTATTGAACCATTTCGGTACGGGGTTTCGGTTCAGTACAGGGTGTACCGAACAAGTTTCTGCTCTGCTTCTTCTGCCTCTGTCTCAGCACCCAGCATTGTCCCACCCACACAAACATCTGATTGGTTACATATATTGCTGTAACAGCCAATCAGCAGTGCGTATTCAGAGCGCATGTAGTAAATGCTTCAGCGTCGAGCAGATAGGTGTTTAGCAGGTGAACATAAGGCAGCGTACTCTCCCCAAATGATAATAAAGACCTCCCAGTCAACTACTAGTAACATCACTATGAGCCCGTTGACCTTCTAGAAACTTCAACTGCAGCTCAGCTCACTCGCAGTTCTGGCTTGAGGTGAAGGCTCATTAGCTTTTAGCGTAACTTTAGCTCATTTTGCGGTGTGTGTGTGTGTTTTACGGACAGAAAAGCTTTGAATGGCAGGGTCCCTGCTATCACATGTTGATAAAAATATAACATTTACATAATAAAAATAAACTACTGGCTTCCCAAATGCTGTAATAAATGAAGCATGATGAGTTGACTTGAAACTGTTTAATGTTGCACTTTTTATATGTAGAAGAAAAGTTTTGTCATTTTATTTAATCCAAGCAACAACTTGAAGCAGTTTAATGTGGATTAACGTGGGCAGAATTATTATAGTGTTCCCAATGTTAAAAGGATAAAGCCATTGTTTACAAATTTGGTTAATAAATAACCAAAAAAATGTATATTTTTTTGTTTTCTTACTGTACCCAAAATGAACCCAACCATGACCTCTAAACCGAGGTATGTACCAAACCGAAATGTTTGTGTACCGTTACACCCCTAGGTGTTCAGTCTATATTGCGGCCGTCATATCTTAAAGAGAACAATACTTTCTCACATGCATGCGTATTTTTCCGCTTATTCAGATTAAATGTGTGTTGAATACTTTAGTTTTTATGTGCAGCAGCAGCAGTCATTTGCTGCTTTAAATGCTTTGCTGCAAACAAGCCAACACACAAGCTCCCATACACACAGTCTTTAGAGTGGAAAAAGTGGAGTTTCCAGACAGTCATCCTTTTAGCACCTGTAATACAGAGTGATTGGATGCTGCGGTTATACTCTCATACCCAAAAAGTTTGTTTCGGAAGAGGAAACTAAAGTGTTGCCATGGCAACTCCAGTAGCAGTGAGTTTGGTACGCTGGTGTTGTGTGAGGACAATCTTTACGAGGTGTCATGATTGCACGCTACCTAAGAAAATAAATAAAAAAACCTGTCCCGAAATGACTTACAGGTTTTCCCCGAAACTTGTAAAAGTAGCTTATTAATGTGAAAAATCATTCCTAGATCAGTTTTCCAGACAAGAGACGCTTTGCTCGAAACTTAATGAAAGTGTTGACAAGAAACAACAAAGTATTGACTCTGACAAACAACTGAAAAATACAATTGAAAACGTTGCAACTAGAGATGTACGATAATATCGGGCGGCCGATATCATTGGCTGATAAATGCTTTAAAGTCTAATATCGGAAATTATAAGTATTGGTTTCAAAAAGTAAAATTTATGACTTTAAACCGCTCTCAGAATGACAAAGTGCAGTTTTGTACAACTCTGCAAACTACAAACATGACTACAGATGTCTAATGATTTCGGCCGATAAATGCTTTAAAATGTAATAATGGAAATTATCGATATCGGTTTAAAAAAGTAAAATGTATGACTTTTTAAAACGCCGCTGTTTGTAGTGGTACATGGACGTCGGGAGAAGTACAGAGCGCCAGTTAACCTTCAAGGCACCTCCTTTGCATGCCGGCCCAATCACATAATATCTACGGCTTTTCACACACAAGTGAATGCAGTGCATACTTGGTCAACAGCCATACAGGTCACACTGAGGGTGGCCGTATTAACAACTTTAACACTGTTACAAATATGCGTCACACTGTGAACCCACACCAAACAAGAATGACAAACAATTCGGGAGAACATCTGCACCGTAACACAACATAAACACAACAGAACAAATACCCAGAAACCCTTGCAGCACTAGCTCTTCCGGGGCGCTACAATATACACCCCCCTCTCTCAGGGAGAGCATATCCATTGTTACATTGTTTAACAAAATTAGGCATAATAATGTGTTCAATCCACAACTGTATATATCGGTATTGATTTCAAAAATTAAAATTTATGACATTTCAAAACGCCGCTGTACAGAGTGGTACATGGACGTCGGGAGAGGTAGAGAGCGCCAGTTAACCTTCAAGGTACTGCCTTTGCGTGTCGGCCCAATCACATAATATCTACGCTTTTCACACACACGCACAAGTGAATGCAAAGCATACTTGGTCAACAACCATACAGGTCACACTGAGGGTGGCCGTATGAACAACTTTAACACTGTTACAAACATGCGCCACACTGTGAACCCACACCAAACAAAAATGACAAACACTTCGGGAGAACATCCGCACCATAACACAACATAAAAACAATTGAACAAATACACAGAACCCCTTGCAGCACTAACTCTTCCGGGACGTTACAATATGCACCCACCTCTCTCAGGGAGAGTATGTCCGTTGTTACATTGTTTAACAAAATGTGGCATACTAATGTGTTAATTCCACAACTGTATGTATCGGTATCGGTTGATATCGGAATGGGTAATGCTTTAAAATGTAATATCGGAAATTATCGGTATCGATTTTAAAAATTAAAATGTATGACTTTTCAAAACGCTGCTGTACGTAGTGGTACATGGACGTCGGGAGAAGTACAGAGCACCAGTTTACTTTAAAAGGCACTGCCTTTGCTTGTTGGCTCAATCACATAATATCTACGGCTTTTCAAACACACAAGTGAATGCAATGCATACTTGGTCGACAACCATACAGGTCACACTGAGGGTGGCCGTATTAACAACTTTAACACTGTAACAAATACGCGCCACACTGTGAACCCACACCAAACAAGAATGACAAACACTTCGGGAGAACATCCGCACCATAACACAACATAAAAACAATAGAACAAATACACAGAACCCCTTGCAGCACTAACTCTCCCGGGACGTTACAATATGCACCCACCTCTCTCAGGGAGAGCGTGTCCCAAATTCCAAGCTGCTGTTTTGAGGCATGTTAAAAAAAATAATACACTTTGTGACTTCAATAATAAATATGGCAGTGCAATGTTGGCATTTTTTTTGCATAACTTGAGTGGATTTATTTTGGAAAACCTTGTTACATTGCTTAACAAAATTAAGCATAATAACATGTTAATTCCACAACTGTATATATCGGTATTGGTTGATATCGGATATCGGCAAAAAAATGTTACGGCGCACGCACAGTCTGTTTCTCCCTCTTCTGCAGGAGCACTCAGCAGCTCCACTATGAGCACATCCAGACACGCCCCCACAACATCCAGACACGCCCCCAGGCGTGCTGTGCAGACCGCGCCCACACAACACAGCAGCCGGAGGCAATCATCAATCAGAATACCTGGGAGTGATTACAGTCTACGAGATAAAGAGCCTCGCCGCTGACTACTCCTCGTCAGAACATAGCCCTGCTCACATCCCTGTCTCAGCTCCCTCTGCCATATTCCCCTGAACCCAGATTAGCCTCCTGACTCCCCGACAAATTCCCTGGACTTTGGACGCCCTCTCCTGCACTACGACTACGCTTGGATCCCGGACTTCTTTGCCTTCCCCCTCTGGATTTGGACGCCACCAATCAACACGCATGACAACACTCCTTACGGTATCTTCATATGTTAATTCCAGCACATAGTTTACATTCAAACACATAGTAGCATACACACCCTACGTATCCATTAATCACTCAATAAACACATTGAGTTTGTACAAACCCCATTTCCATAGGAGTTGGGAATTTGTGTTAGATGTAAATATACACCAAAATGCTCAGTCTTTCACAAAAGGATGGGGCGAGGTACACCCCTTTATCCACAACTGCGTGAGCAAATAGTCAAACAGTTTAAGAAAAACGTTTGTCAAAGAACAATTGCAAGAAATTTAGGGATTTCAACATCTACGCTCCATAATATCATCAAAAGGTTCAGAGAATCTGGAGAAATCACTCCACGTAAGCGGCATGGCCGGAAACCAACATTGAATTACCGTGACCTTCGATATCTCAAACGGCACTGTATCAAAACCGATATCAATCTCTAAAGGATATCACCACATGGGCTCAGGAACACTTCAGAAAACCACTGTCACTAAATAGTTTGTCGCTACATCTGTAAGTGCAAGTTAAAGCTCTACTATGCAAAGCGAAAGCCATTTATCAACAACATCCAGAAACGCCGCCGGCTTCTCTGGGCCCGAGATCATCTAAGATGGACTGATGCAAAGTGGAAAGTGTTCTGTGTTCTGACGAGTCCACATTTCAAATTGTTTTTGGAAATATTCGACATCCGGACCAAAAGGGAAGCGGACCATCCAGACTGTTATCGACGCAAAGTTGAAAAGCCAGCATGTGTGATGGTATGGGGGTGCATTAGTGCCCAAGGCATGGGTAACTTACACATCTGTGAAGGCACCATTAATGCTGAAAGGTACATGCAGAATTTGGAGCAACATATGCTGCCATCTAAGCGCCGTCTTTTTCATGGACGCCCCTGCTTATTTCAGCAAGACAATGCCAAGCCACAATCAGCATGCGTTACAACAGCGTGGCTTTGTAAAAAAAAAAAAAAAGAGTGCAGGTACTTTCCTGGCCCGCCTGCAGTCCAGACCTGTCTCCCATGGAACATGTGTGGCGCATTAACAAGCATAAAATAGGACAGCGGAGACCCCGCACTGTTGAAGGACTGAAGCTCTACATAAAACAAGAATGGGTAAGAATTCCACTTTCAAAGCTTCAACAATTAGTTTCCTCAGTTCCCAAACATTTATTGAGTGTTGTTAAAAGAAAAGGTGATGTAACACAGTGGTGAACATGCCCTTTCCCAACTACTTTGGCACGTGTTGCAGCCATGAAATTCTAAGTTAATTATTATTTGCAATAAAAAAAAAATGTTTATGAGTTTGAACATGAAATATGTTGTCTTTGTAGCATATTCAACTGAATATGGCTTGAAAAGGATTTGCAAATCATTGTATTCTGTTTATATTTAACTCTAACACAATTTCCCAACTCATATGGAAACAGGGTTTGTATTAGCGGCAGTAAAACTAACCACATAACCACATAAAACATACAATAATGTAAATATGTGGAATATACTTGGAAAAAAATGTCACATCTGTAAAAGTGGTTTGTAATGATCCCCAATATTTCAAAGGTGAATGCGGTTAGGATAAAAAAAACTAATTGTTTATGCCGCTTCTTCGGCCACTCATGCTATTATACCTTCTTGTGAGTAGTGGGGGAAAAAAAGGGCGGGTCCCAGTTTGGACATTCCCGTCCTTAATAGGATCACGGCACAATGAGGAGGCAGACACAGGGCAGCCTAACTGGGTTTAGACTTGATCAGGAGTCCACACAGGGACCACAGCTCAGGAGCCTGCAGACCAAAGTGCTGTTTACTGTTATTGTGGACTTTTGTAGCAAAGGGGAAACTTTGCCAACAATAAACATCTTCTTATCGAATAGATGTTTGACAGCTGAAGCTGTAATCCTCCATCAGGTGTGCCCAGGTTTTTCCAGCAAGGGCTGCACGCAGAAAAATGTAAGGATGCGACGAGACCACAGTAACGATGCTAAAAAAAATGCAAGTCAAGATATGCTAAACTATCTGAACAAAACATCCACATCTTCTGTCCGGTGGCCATGGATGAAGTGCTGGCTGTTCAGAGTCTGGACCCGGGGTGGACCACTTGCCTGTGCTTCTGTTGGGGACATATCTGTGCTGCTGACCAGTCTTCACTCTGGATGGTCTCCTGATGGCCCCACTATGGACTGGACTCTCACTATTATGTTAGATCCACTATGGACTGGGCTCTCACTATTATGTTAGATCCACTATGGACTGGACTCTCACTATTATGTTAGATCCACTATGGACTGGACTCTCACTATTATGTTAGATCCACTATGGACTGGACTCTCACTATTATGTTAGATCCACTATGGACTGGACTCTCACTATTATGTTAGATCCACTATGGACTGGACTCTCACTATTATGTTAGATCCACTATGGACTGGACTCTCACTATTATGTTAGATCCACTATGGACTAGACTCTCACACTATTATGTTAGATCCACTATGGACTGGACTCTCACTATTATGTTAGATCCACTATGGACTGGACTCTCACTATTATGTTAGATCCACTATGGACGGGACTCTCACACTATTATGTTAGATCCACTATGGACTGGACTCTCACACTATTATGTTAGATCCACTATGGACTGGACTCTCACTATTATGTTAGATCCACTATGGACTGGACTCTCACTATTATGTTAGATCCACTACGGACTGGACTCACACTATTATGTTGGATCCACTATGGACTGGACTCTCACTATTATGTTAGATCCACTATGGACTGGACTCACACTATTATGTTAGATCCACTATGGATTGGACTCTCACTATTATGTTAGATCCACTATGGACTGGACTCTCACTATTATGTTAGATCCACTATGGACTGGACTCTCACACTATTATGTTAGATCCACTATGGACTGGACTCTCACTATTATGTTAGATCCACTATGGACTGGACTCTCACTATTATGTTAGATCCACTATGGACTAGACTCTCACTATTATGTTAGATCCACTATGGACTGGACTCTCACTATTATGTTAGATCCACTATGGACTGGACTCTCACTATTATGTTAGATCCACTATGGACTGGACTCTCACTATTATGTTAGATCCACTATGGACTGGACTCTCACTATTATGTTAGATCCACTATGGACTGGACTCTCACTATTATGTTAGATCCACTATGGACTGGACTCTCACTATTATGTTAGATCCACTATGGACTGGACTCTCACACTATTATGTTAGATCCACTATGGACTGGACTCTCACTATTATGTTAGATCCACTATGGACTGGACTCTCACACTATTATGTTAGATCCACTATGGACTGGACTCTCACTATTATGTTAGATCCACTATGGACTGGACTCACACTATTATGTTAGATCCACTATGGACTGGACTCACACTATTATGTTAGATCCACTATGGACTGGACTCTCACTATTATGTTAGATCCACTATGGACTGGACTCTCACTATTATGTTGGATCCACTATGGACTGGACTCTCACTATTATGTTAGATCGACTATGGACTGGACTCTCACTATTATGTTAGATCCACTATGGACTGGACTCTCACTATTATGTTAGATCCACTATGGACTGGACTCTCACTATTATGTTAGATCCACTATGGACTGAACTCTCACACTATTATGTTAGATCCACTATGGACTGGACTCTCACTATTATGTTAGATCCACTATGGACTGGACTCTCACTATTATGTTAGATCCACTATGGACTGGACTCATTATGTTGGATCCACTATGGACTGGACTCACACTATTATGTTAGATCCACTATGGACTGGACTCTCACACTATTATGTTAGATCCACTATGGACTGGACTCTCACACTATTATGTTAGATCCACTATGGACCGGACTCTCACTATTATGTTAGATCCACTATGGACTGGACTCCCACTATTATGTTGGATCCACTATGGACTGGACTCACACTATTATGTTAGATCCACTATGGGCTGGACTCTCACACTATTATGTTAGATCCACTATGGACTGGACTCTCACACTATTATGATAGATCCACTATGGACCGGACTCTCACTATTATGTTAGATCCACTATGGACTGGACTCTCACACTATTATGTTAGATCCACTATGGACTGGACTCTCACTATTATGTTAGATCCACTATGGACTGGACTCTCACTATTATGTTAGATCCACTATGGACTGGACTCTCACTATTATGTTAGATCCACTATGGACTGGACTCACACACTATTATGTTGGATCCACTATGGACTGGACTCACACTATTATGTTGGATCCACTATGGACTGGACTCACACTATTATTTTGGATCCACTATAGACTGGACTCACACTATTATGTTAGATCCACTATAGACTGGACTCTCACACTATTATGTTAGATCCACTATGGACTGGACTCTCACACTATTATGTTAGATCCACTATGGACTGGACTCTCACACTATTATGTTAGATCCACTATGGACTGGACTCTCACACTATTATGTTAGATCCACTATGGACTGGACTCTCACACTATTATGTTAGATCCACTATGGACTGGACTCTCACTATTATGTTAGATCCACTATGGACTGGACTCTCACACTATTATGTTAGATCCACTATGGACTGGACTCTCACTATTATGTTAGATCCACTATGGACTGGACTCTCACTATTATGTTAGATCCACTATGGACTGGACTCTCACACTACTATGTTAGATCCACTATGGACTGGACTCACACTATTATGTTAGATCCACTATGGACTGGACTCTCACTATTATGTTAGATCCACTATGGACTGGACTCTCACTATTATGTTGGATCCACTATGGACTGGACTCTCACTATTATGTTAGATCCAATATGGACTGGACTCTCACTATTACGTTAGATCCACTATGGACTGGACTCTCACTATTATGTTAGATCCACTATGGACTGGACTCTCACACTATTATGTTAGATCCACTATGGACTGGACTCTCACACTATTATGTTAGATCCACTATGGACTGGACTCTCACTATTATGTTAGATCCACTATGGACTGGACTTTCACAATATTATGTTAGATCCAC
>NC_084624.1:3160236-3300236 GCF_033978795.1 Nerophis ophidion
ATCTTGAACGGGTTTGTGCTGTAAACAAAAATGTTGCTGTACTTGTGCAATGACAATAAAGACCTACCCACCTAACTAAACATTTTGGAGTTGAAGCAGATGTTAAATACGCCCGGCATAAGCACGCCATCTTTCCTGCACCCTGCGTTCCGACTGCTTGAAGTGTTCCTGAACGTCACTCTGCAGCAGCGGGACGTTTCCAGCTATTCAGGAGGCCGGGACAAACAGCCTTTGTTGTGCGGCCAGACCAAACACAGCAGTAGCGACATATTTATGCCTCCTTGGTGAGGAGGGCCTGCTCGGTTTATTGGGCGACTAATTGGGAGGTGAACTGCTTCAAGTGTGTGCTTTATGGAGCATGTGACAACGCTCAGGAGACTGCACTTGATACACTTAAAAAGTACATATTTGATTTGTTTTAGAATGAGTGGCTTAGCAGTGATGGGCAGGAACAAGCTACAGTTGTAGTCAAACGTTTACATACACTTGTAAAGAACAATGTCATGGCTGTCTTGAGTTTCCAATCATTTCTACAACTCTTATTTTTTTTGTGATGGAGTAAACAGCTCAATTCTTGTTTCATCTGACATCACATGGACAAATATAAGACCTTCTGGAGGAAAGTTCTGTGGTCAGATGAAACAAATACGAAGCTGTTTGGCCACAATACTCAGCAATATGTTTGGAGGAGACAAGGTGAAGCCTTTAATTCCAGGAACACCACACCTACCGTCAAGCATGGTGGTGGTAGTATTATGCTCTGGGCCTGTTTTGCTGCCAATTGAACTGGTGCTTTACAGGGAGTAAATGGGACAATGACAAAGGAGGATTACCCTCCAAATTCTTCAGGACAACCTCAAAACATCAGCCCGCAGGTTGGGTCTTGGGCACAGTTGGGTGTTCCAACAGGACAATGACCCCAGACACACGTAAAAAGTGGTAAAGGAATGGCTAAATCAGGTTAAAATTAAGGTTTTAGAATGGCCTTCACAATGTCCTGACTTAAACGTGTGGACAATGCTGAGGAAACAAGTCAATTTTAGAAAATCAACAAATGGCTACTGACAAAGATAGATATCTATATTTAAAAGTTATTTATTTTCTTTAGTCATATTTGAAATAGCTAGTGTTCCATCTTGTACTCTTTTTATCTTTTTTTTTTATCTCATGACCGATGGTACACTGTAGACTACCTTGAGCTTGAAATGCAGGAGTAGCAATACTCCTTCCAGCTGAGGAAAACAATAGATATGGTTATTAATATTCATTCTGAAACTGGGCGATGCAAATTGAATGTGTTGTTTTTAGGTTGGTCTCTCCAAAGCTTTGGAATAACTTGCAAGATTCCTATTCTGTTCTGGGTGTTCATTTAAAATCAGCTTCTTTGTCATGAAAAGAATTTGGGATTGACCAGCAACTTAAATTCCCTCGGAGGAACATCTGGTCCGAACGCAACACTACCAAAACTGCCCTTTTTCCTGCTCAGTGACCTAGTGGTTGGAGTGTCCGCCCTGAGATCAGTAGGTCGTGAGTTCAAACCCCAGCTGAGTCATACCAAAGACTATAAAAATGGGAGCCATTACCTCTCCGCTTGGCACTCTGCATCAAGGGTTAGAATTGGGGGTTTAATCACAAAATATTATTCCTGGGCGTGGCCACTATTGCTGCTCACTGCTCTCCTCACCTCCCAGGAGGTGATCAAGGGTAATGGGTCAAATGCAGAGAATAATTTCGCCACACTTAGTGTGTGTGTGTGACAATCATTGGTACTTTAACATTATTGCAGTGCAACTTGCCAAAGGACATGTAAGCAAATATTAACATTGCTGTCCGTATACTTTTGACCCAGCAGATTTGCTCACATTTTCAGTAGACACATAATAAATTCATAAAAGAACCAAAATTCATGAATGTTTTTTGTGACCAACAAGTATGTGCTCCAATCACCATCACAAAAAAAAAAAAAAAAAAAAAAAAAGAGTTGTAGAAATGATTGGAAACTCAAGGCAGCCATGACATTATGTTCTTTACAACTTTTGACCACGACTATATCACCTGGAAGGTGAAATGTTACTTTATCTAAACATATTTTGTCGTGAGATCGACAGGCGGATCGGTGCGACGTCTTCAGTAATGCGGACGCTGTGTCGATCCCTTGAGGTGAAGAAGGAGCTGAGCCGGAAGGCAAAGCTCTCAATTTACCCGTCGATCTACGTTCCCATCCTCACCTATGGTCATGAGCTTTGGGTCATGACCGAAAGGACAAGATCACGGGTACAAGCGGCCCAAATGAGTTTGGGTCTCTCCCTTAGAGATAGGGTGAGAAGCTCTGCCATCCGGGAGGAACTCAAAGTAAAGCCGCTGCTCCTCCACATGGAGAGGAGCCAGATGAGGTGGTTCGGGCATCTGGTCAGGATGCCACCCGAACGCCTCCCTAGGGAGGTGTTTAGGGCACGTCCAACCGGTAGGAGGCCACGGAGAAGACCCAGGACACGTTGGGACGACTATGTCTCCCGGCTGGCCTGAGAACACCTCGGGATCCCCCAAGAAGAGCTGGACGAAGTGGCTGGGGAGAGGAAGGTCTGGGCTTCCCTCGGATAAGTGGAAGAAGAAGGATGGATGGATTGTAGTAAAGACACACAATCAAACAAAAACACTGACCGAAGTTGAACATGGATGAAATGAGGAGTTGCTTCAAGGAATCGTTTGACGACATTCAACCAACAAATTGAGCAAACAACACGATCAAACATGTGCTAGTAGCCCACAAACTCCCACCCAAATAAACGCTCCAAGTCAAGCCTCCCACGGAGTCGAACTAGCAACAATGATTGATCACGACAAAGCCTCCAGCCTGAGGAAATCATTTAAGAGCAAAAGTGCTTCGCCCCCAAAATAATCTAATGAAAATGTTCGGAGGCTTCCAGGAAAGCCCGAAAACTCCATTAGGAGATTATCTTGAGAGATGCGATGCAGTTACTCAGTGTAATTAACAAATGTCGCTCATGAAAAATTAACACTCACCACTAGATCTCTCTTCTTTTTTTTTAAACAATTGATTATTGGATATTTGACTTCCACAGTCTAGAACTTCAATTGAAGACATGTCAACACATGTGTACTCCAGCTGAAGACTATTAGATGAGCTCCTTAGAAGCCACAAGGTCATCCCTCCCGTGAAGTTTTTCTCAGACTAAATGAGTATTCTTCCTTCCTGTCCTGTGCAGGGACTGTCCTAAGCTTCTATGGGCAGAGAGCAATCCCCCCCCCCCCAATTAATATGAATGTAAGTGTTTAACAATCTCTTTTTTTTATTCATTTCTCATGGGATTTTCATCTTTCCAACGTCGAAACCAGTGTCTTTCCCAACCTTTTTTGAGCCGAGGCACATTTTTTGCCTTAAAAAAAAATGCGGAGGCACACCACCAGCAGAAATCATTAAAAAACTAAACCCAGTTGACAGTAAAAAGTAATTGTCGAAATTATTGGAAATGACTTTAAACCAGGCCTTGTCACGACTTGGACTACGAGGTGGTTGTTTTCCCGAGATGCAAGTGAACTTGGACCGGAGATGGCGTGATGGTAAAAAAATCTTTTTATTTTGACACTATAACTAAAAAACACAGGAACAAACAAAAGGCGCGCACAATGGCAGGGAACAAACTTGACTATGAAAACAATACTTGCACAAAGGCAAAACTATGGTCGTAAAACAAAAACTAGCACTATGGCATGAATAACAAAAAACTTACTTAGAACAAGAAAGTAACCTGGATCATCGGCATGGAAGGCATACAAGGTGGTAGACGGTGAGATTGCCAGGACGAACAACAGAAACAGACAGGCTTAAATAGCAGTGACATGATAAGTGAACCGATTGTAGCTGAGATAGGCGCCAGTGCCCCCCGCGACCCCGAAAGGGAATAAGCGGTAGAAAATGGATGGATGGATGGATGGATGATAAGTGAAAACAGGTGTGCGAGTGCAAAGCGTGAGACAGGTGAAAACTAATGGGTAGTCATGGTAACAAAACAAACCAGGAAGTGCCAAAACAGGAACTGAGTGTCCAAAAAACAAAACAATCACACAGACATGACAGGCCTGGGCAATTATTTTGACTCGGGGCCAAATTTAAAAAAAGAAAAAAAAGTGTCTGGTGGCCAGTATATCTATTTTTAGGAACACTGATACAAAACCTCACAATAATGTCTGATTGAATGCTACAAAATGTTATGACGGATCGCCTTAAAAAATTGAATTTTACATTTTTCTATGAAGGATAAAATACTGAATATTGACCAAATATGAACATTACAACCCCTTTCGATCGACATAACCAGCTTTTATGCTAGCATTTTAGCTCATTTTTATGGTTTCAACTCTAGGCCAGAGGTTTACAGCACCGATTAACAGGCTCATTAAAATTGGCATGGGAATTTTGTAGTTACTATAATAATTAAAAAGTTAATTATTAAAAATTTGAGGCTCAGTAGCATCTATGAACATTAAGAAAAATGTTCAAAATAAAACCATCTTTTATCATCACCTATTTTCCTAGTGAGTGTAAATGTAATTCTAATGTTAGCATGTTAAAATTTGATGCTAACATTTTTGCTAATTGTATTTGTTTCAACCTAAAGATTATGGCTTTCGATACTTAAAAAGTACTTAAAAAACTTTTCCTATGTTGTCATGCTAACATTAGCATGCTAATGTTATATGCCAGCATTTTTACTATTTTTTTTCATTACAACTTAAAAATCATGGCTTTTGAATTTTTTCTTGATGCCATCTTAAAAAGTATACAAACTTTTTTTGTTATGTAAACGTAAACATGCTAACCTTTTTACTTGCATTTTAGCTCATTTTTATTGTTTCAACTCAGTCCAGAGGTTTACAGCACCGATTAACAGGCCCATCAAAATTGGCATGGGAATTTTGTAGTTACTATAATTATTAAAAAGTTAATTATTAAAAATTTGAGGCTCAGTAGCACCTATGAACATTAAGAAAAATGTTCAAAATAAAACCATCTTTTATCATCACCCATTTTCCTAGTGAGTGTAAATGTAATTCTAATGTTAGCATGTTAAAATTTGATGCTAACATTTTTGCTAATTGTATTTGTTTCAACCTAAAGATTATGGCTTTCGATACTTAAAAAGTACTTAAAAAACTGTTCCTATGTTGTCATGCTAACATTAGCATGCTAATGTTATATGCCAGCATTTTTACTATTTTTTTTCATTACAACTTAAAAATCATGGCTTTTGAATTTTTTCTTGATGCCATCTTAAAAAGTATACAAACTTTTTTTGTTATGTAAACGTAAACATGCTAACCTTTTTACTTGCATTTTAGCTCATTTTTATTGTTTCAACTCAGTCCAGAGGTTTACAGCACCGATTAACAGGCCCAACAAAATTGGCATGGGAATTTTGTAGTTACTATAATTATTAAAAATTTGAAGCTCAATGGGGCCTATGAAAACTAGGAAAACTATTCAAAATAAAAGCATCCTTTATTAACTAATCATTTATTATCACCCATGTTCCTAGTCAGTGTAAACGGAACGTAAATAAATAGTTTTGGTTTTAATTTCAGTTTTGTCGACCAGTCAGAGGGCACGTCCAGATAAAGCTACTTAAGTGTCTCACAGTATTTCCAAAACAAAACATCTGCAAACCCCTCAACGCCCAGGTGTTATTATCTGATATGAGCTCACACAGCAAGAATGTCAAGAGGTTAAGTTTGGATGAGATGTGAGGGAGAGAATCAGCAGTGGAAGCTGCAAAAAGCACTTTTGTACTGCTTGGCCTGCGTCACAAAAGCAGGCGAAACAAAAACAAAGAAAGATATGAAAAAAAAAAATTGCAATGGCAAGCGTAAACCTCCTTAAGCCCCGCCCATGGGTGGAGTCATCGCTCGACACAATCGCAGGAAAATGAACCGAAAAAAAGTGACAGTTGCAACATGATAAGACGTCCCCGCTTTCTGCTGGAGCCAACTCCACCCATCGTCTTGGTCAGTTTACACACCAGCCCAAGAAACTATTTGTAAACACAGTCCGCCTCCACATGTGCAGTCAGCACATACAAACATCAACAAAACTCACCTTTGTGCATTCAGGCACATCATTAAAAGTTTGGTGGACAAAATGAGACAGAAAAAGAAGTGGCATAAAACACGTCTTAGAAAGTCGGAGAAAGTTATGAATGTAAACAAACTACGGTGAGTTCAAGGACCGCCAAAATGAGTAGGACAAAACGGTGCTCGCCAATTACTGGAATCAGCGAAACATGTTTAATATAAACAGTGTGCTTTATAACAATTAGGGAGGTTTGTGTCATGTTTGTCCTCCTACAGAAACAGCAGGGGTGTCCAAACTTTTTCCACTGAGGGCCGCGCACTGAAAAATCAAAGCAAGCGGGGGCCATTTTCATATTTTTTATTTTAATAACCAATGCAATATATACATATATAAATATATATAAAATATACATTTAGGCCTCCACTCAGTTATGATCCCGGGGACCCCAAAGAGTTTAGGTCCAAAAAAATTTTTAAATGTGTCATTATTCAGTATTACTATTTTCTTTATTATTCAAGTTTTAAATCTCCAGATCAACATTAGGAAAAAAAATTGAAAAAACAGCTCCCTCCATCAGTGTGTGAATGTGGAAGTAGTGTCAAAGCGCTTTGAGTACCTTGAAGGTAGAAAAGTGCTATACAAGTACAACCCATTTACCAAAATATGCAATATTTTCACACAATAACTTTTTTAGGTGAAATATTTGAGATTATATAATAACTGGAGCCTTAATTTTGGATTTTGATGTATTATTATTTTTTGCGCTATGACACTTAAAAACAAATAACACTAAAATAATTGGGGATCCAAAAGTGTCCTACTCAAAGTGTTGAAAAATTATACATTTTTTTTACTGTTTACTTTTAGCACAATTATCTCGAGATTAACTTCAGATATATCCGTCAATTTTAAGTTTTTATTGTTGTTCACGAGTGGGGGAAGAGTGGATGGTGAGATCGACAGGCGGATCGGTGCGCCGTCTTCAGTAATGCGGACGTTGTATCGATCCGTTGTGGTGAAAAAGGAGCTGAGCCGGAAGGCAAAGCTCTCAATTTACCGCTCGATCTACGTTCCCTTCCTCACCTATTGTCATGAGCTTTGGGTCATGACCGAAAGGACAGGATCACGGGTACAAGCGGCCCAAATGAGTTTGGGTCTCTCCCTTAGAGATAGGGTGAGAAGCTCTGTCATCCGGGAGGAACTCAAAGTAAAGCCGCTGCTCCTCCACATGGAGAGGAGACAGATGAGGTGGTTCGGGCATCTGGTCAGGATGCCACCCGAACGCCTCCCTAGGGAGGTGTTTAGGGCACGTCCAACCGGTAGGAGGCCACGGGGAAGACCCAGGACACGTTGGGAAGACTATGTCTCCCGGCTGGCCTGGGAACGCCTCGGGATCCCCCGGGAAGAGCTGGACCAAGTGGCTGGGGAGAGGGAAGTCTGGGCTTCCCTGCTTAGGCTGTTGCCCCCGCGACCCGACCTCGGATAAGCGGAAGATGATGGATGGATTGTTGTCTATGTTTTTTGTTTGTTTTAGGCCCTTCTTTAAAAAAAACAGCTAAGTTTTTTAAAAATGATTCCCGGGCGTGGCACCGCTGCTGCCCACTGCTCCCCTCACCTCCCGGGGGGTGATCAAGGGTGATGGGTCAAATGCAGAGAATCATTTTGCCACATGTAGTGTGTGTGTGACAATCATTGCTACTTTAACTTTACATGGCAAAACACAAAATATGCAACATTTCCCCCAAAAAAATATCTCAAAGTGGATGTAGCTGGGATAGGCGCCAGCGCCCCCCGCGACCCCGAAAGGGAATAAGCGGTAGAAAATGGATGGATGGATGGATAATTTAATGTGACGTAATTGAAGCCTTGAATAGGTCCTTGAATTTTGATTGATTGTTATTTTTTTAAAGAAAGAAACAGCCTGCATGGCAGCTTTGTGTTATTAAAGCATTGCAACATTTTTTTGTCACATTTCACATTTTTGCTCTTTTATACCACTTTTTATGTTTTTTATTTTTTTCCAATTGAATTCTTAAAAAGTGCCGTGGGGTCGTTAAAAAATGACCCTCGGGCCGTACTTTGGACACCCCTGTCCTACAGAAACCATATTAAAGCAAAAAATAATTTTTTATATTTTTCCCCTCATCTTTTTCCATTTTTCATACATTTTTGAAAAAGCTCCAGAGAGCCACTAGGGCGGCGCTAAAGAGCGGCGGGTTGCCAAGCCCCGACCGAGACGGATGACTCTTGAGGCGAGTGAGCAGTCAATGACCTGAGCTGGCCAGGCTGCCCTCTGTCAGACGTGACTCTGTCTTCCGCTCCAACGGCGTGTTTGGCTGACGTGTGGAGAAGGAAATGATAGAAACCTTTCCGGAGGGGGAGAAGGAGGGCTTCTTGTTTACGCTGTACTGCCGAAAGGAAAAGGGTGTCAGGGGGATGAATACCAGATTTAGAAACTTTAGATAAAGAAGGCATCGACTCGAAATGCAGGAAATGGTCAAGAAACAGATAAAGGCTGCAAAACCAAGGAATCTCTCCCCCCCCCCCCCCCCTCATACCATAAAAGACAATTCTAGCTGCCAAACTAGGAAATTCTTCATTCATATCAGAACATTCTCTTACTAATGTCACCATTTTTGCTTGGAATTAGGGCTGGGCGATATGTTGATATACTCCATATATGGCGGGTTTGTCTCTGTGCGATACAGAAAATGAGTATATTGTGATATTCGAGTATACGTTCTCACGCAGTTGCTTTTAGCTGCGGGCATTACACTACAGGCTCTTCTCACTCTTTCTTGTCTCTCCTTCTCACAGAGAAGGAGAGACAAGAAAGTGCAAAGAAAGTGCAGGAAAATCAGTGGTATTTAGTGAGGTAAGATGAATTAAATACGACGACAGTTCATAGCTCCTGACAAATTAATTGCACTGAGTGGAGTGGATCACCACTCCAAGATGGCCGCCCTGCGTCTCGTCAGCACCAGTAGGCAGTAGCGCTCCATGCTGTGTACTCTTATGTTTATGCTAATAACCTGTATACTGTACAACCTATTGTTTACATGTATTTTGGGTGCCAATGTCAGCTGTGAGTCACTAAATCAGAATTAGGCATTTGGAATTGCAGTGTAATTCCAAGTAGGGCTGGGAGATATGGACTTTTTTTAATATCTCAATATTTTTAAGCCGTGTCACGATACACGATATATATCTCGATATTTAGCCTTAGCCTTGAATGAACACTTGATGCATATAATGACAGCAGTATGATGATTCTATGTGTCTACATTCAAACATTCTTCTTCATACTGCATTAATATATGCTACTTTTAAACTTTCATGCAGAGAGGGAAATCACAACTAAGTCAATTGACCAAAACTGTATTTATTAAACAGTTATTAAGCAGTGGCACAAACATTCATGTCATTTCAAAACAGAAAGTGCAAGATTGTCAGAGACATTTTAAAACAGGCTATTAGTGCACTTTTGTGCATGATGTCACTAAGATGACATATCAAAACAACACTAAATTAAAGTACACCTTTTGTACAGAATGTCACAATAGCTAAAAACAAATAAATTGCTTTTTTGTGCATGATGTCACACAAGATATTTCAATAACTGTCAAATAAAAATGAGCTGCATAATAGGAAATCAAATCACTATGTGGTAGGTTCCTGCAGATGTTATCTCCTTCTGTTGACTATTTTTTGTCATACGGTGTTAATCTGGAAGTGTTTGCCTTGGCATTTCGATGGTGAGGGCGTGTGGCACCGAATGGAGATGTTGACATGCGGAGTAGGCACTCTTCATTCTCAAGCAGGTGACTTTTCAAATGATGCTACATATTAGCAGTAATGCTACTTTTTGTAGCAACGCTTTTGCTGCATACTTGACAAATTGCGGTTGTCTGTTCGACATCTTCCCGCTTGAAGCCAAACCACCGCCGGACGATGGACCCCCTGCTGTTTTTATTGGGAATTAATTCTTCCTTCATTTGTTACCAGATTGGCACCTTCGTTCTCTTGTATTACCACTCCGCTAGCACCACAGCTAACGTTAGCCATGCTGCTACCTCTCTGCTCCGCGAGGGCGTATACGTATGTGACGTATGTAAGAAGGTGCGGTTGCTGTCTGTGAGAAGGAGAGACAGGAAAGAGAGGAGCCTGTAGTGTAATGCCTGCAGCTAAAAGCAACTGTGTGAGAACGTATACTCGAATATCACAATATAGTCATTTTCTATATCGCACAGAAACAAACCCTATATCGAATATATTGATATATCGCCCAGCCCTACAGCGCACCTTCTTACATACGTCACATACTGTCGTGCGTGCAATATGACATTGCACATGACACGCCCTCGCGGAGCAGAGAGGTAGCGACACGGGTTACATTAGCTGTGGTGCTACGAGAGAAAGAAGGTGCAAATCTGGTAACAAATGAAGGAAGAATTAATTCCTAACAAAAACAGCAGGGGGTCCATCGTCTGGCGGTGGTTTGGCTTCAAGTGGGAATATGTTGGATGGACAACCTATAATGTCAAGTATGCAGCAAAAGCGTTGCTACAAAAAGCAGCATCATTTGAAAAGTCACCCGCTAGAGAAAAAGGAGTTTGTGAAACTGTGCATGTCAACATCTCTGTTCGGTGCTCACACACAAAAAACCAAAGCAACCATTCCCACATCAACACCGTTTGAAAAAAATTGTCAACAACAGAAGGAGATAAAGTCCACAGGAACCTACCACATAGTGAAGGACATACACTTATTTCCTATTATGCAGCTGATTTTTTTTTTTAAGTTATTGAAATATCTTGTGTGACATCATGCACTGAAGTGCACTTTATTTGTTTTAAACTATTGTAGTGGCGTTCTGTACAAAAGGTGTACTTTAATTTAGTGTTGTTTTGATATGTCATCTTAGTGACATCATGCACCAAAGTGCACTAATAGCTTGTTTTAAAATGTCTGACAATCTTGCACTTTGTTTTGGAAATGACATGAATGTTTGTGCCACTGCTTAATAACTGTTTAATAAATACACTTTTGGTAAATTGACATAATTGTGATTTCCCTCTCTGCATGAAAGTTTAAAAGTAGCATATATGAATGCAGTATGAAGAAGAATGTTTGAATGTAGACACATAGAATCATCATACTGCTGTCATTATATGCATCAAGTGTTCATTCAAGGCTAAGGCTAAATATCGAGATATATATCGTGTATTGTGACACGGCTTAAAAATATTGAGATATTAAAAAAAGTCCATATCTCCCAGCCCTACTTGGAATTACACTGCAATTCCAAATGCCTAATTCTGATTTAGTGACTCACATCTGACATTGGCACCCAAAATACATGTAAACAATAGGTTGTACAGTATACAGGTTATTAGCATGGACATCTTATAAGAGTACACAGCATGGAGCGCTACTGCCTACTGGTGCTGACGAGACGCAGGGCGGCCATCTTGGAGTGGTGATCCACTCCACTCAGTGCAATTAATTTGTCAGGAGCAATGAACTGTCGGCGTATTTAATTCATTTTACCTCACTAAATGCCACTGATTTTCCCGCGCTTTTTTTGGCATACGTGTAGCTATGATAAAAGACATGTTTTGGCGTGTTTTATTATTAATAGTTGGTAATAGCATATTCTTATATGCTATAAGTGACCAGACGTCCAAGATCAAAACTGGGAATATAATCCCAGAGAAGGGGGGAAAAAAACGATCAACTATTTTTAAATTGAAGAAACAATATGATTAGGTTATATATACATGCATACAGTATATCCTACATAAACAATGTATGAATACATAACATATCTATATATCTTAGGGACCTAATGACTGTATCTCTGTTGCTGCAGCAGCAGAGAGTTTATTCTGTCTGCACACTTGCTATTGATATTTTGTATTACATTCTTCCCTTAAAATGTCATCCTTTCCAAATATAACGGTGAATAAGGAAATAATACAAAATGTTAGTGAATATCATTACTTGGGTGTCATTTTAGACCCAACACTTGGCTTTAAAAAACAGATGTGGCAGAGTCTTAAATACAACATAAAAACGTTCAAATGTCCTCATCACCACTTCAAGATGGCGGCCGAATTTCTCGCGTCACAGCAGCCAATGCTGAGTCTACTTCTAAGATGTCTATGGGTATTGATATAGTACCACGATACTAATGAATCATATTCGGTACTATACCGCCTATGAAAAGTACCGGTTCTGCAACATCAAAGTATATATTGATGCTTACATAGGTCGTGTGATAATGTTCCCCTTTAAGATTTATGACACATTTTTATTTTTCCATTGCATTTGGTATGGTCAGTACTGCCTAGTTTCTCTTGTTGTATTCTTGTTTTACTGTTATTTTTTATTCTCATTGTTGCTTTTTATTTTTATTGTTGTTGTAATATTTTCTATTTTCCATCTATACCCACATTATTTACTTTTTTAAATTCAATCTCAATTCTGTACACTGCTGGTGAAATTTTAATTTTTCGGAAGGAACTCTTCTGAAGGAATCAATAAAGTACTATCTATCTATCTACGTATTTGCACTTTTGTTGCTGTATGTCAATGTGGCGCCGCTGAAGTGGCTCCTTTGTGTCCTTGGTCTTTATTGTCATTACACAAGTCCAACAAAATGTTTTCAGCACAAACCCGATTAAGATTAAACAAAGAAATGTTGTACAGGGTTACAGAACATGAATGCTGATGGGTCGACACTCACTGTGCTCTGTAGAAGGGGGGAAAATGTGAAAGCTATGGGAGGATGACTTAAAAAAAAAAAAAAAAAAAAGTTGTTCTCTTAAATGCTTCCCCCTTGTTTTTATGTGTTTTTCCTTTTGGTGTCAATCCCTCCAGAACACAACAACTTTCCTGACTTTGGAGCTACTTTTAATACTTTGTGAACTTTTTGAATCTGCACTAGAACCATGTGCACCTCTTTTGTACCATGTTTACATCACATTTAATGGCCTACATCCCACTAATGTACCTTATTAAATGGCCTGTGCACCCACAATATACACTATATTGCCAAAAGTATTTGGCCACCTGCCTTGACTCACATATGAACTTGAAGTGGCTTCCCATATTGTTCAATATGACATCAGTCCACCTTTCGCAGCTATTACAGCTTCAACTCTTCTGGGAAGGCTGTCCACAAGGTTGCGGAGTGTGTTTATAGGAATTTTTTAACCTTCCTTCCAAAAGGATACTTGGTCGAGAAGGCCTGGCACTCAGCCTCCATTCTAATTCATCCCAAAGGTGTTCTGTCAGGACTCTGTGCAGGCCAGTCAAGTTCATCCACACCAGACTCTGTCATCCATATCTTTGCGGACCTTGCTTTGTGGACTGATGTAGAGTCATGTTGGAAGAAGAAGTGGCCCACTTTAAAGTGTTCCGACAAGGTTGAGAGCATGGAATTGTCCAAAATGTTTCGGTATCCTGGAGCTTTCAAAGTTCCTTTCACTGGAACAAAGGGGTAAAGCCCAACTCCTGAAACACCAACCCCACACCATAATTACTTCTACATCAAATTTCACACTCGGCACAATGTCCAAAATGTACCATTGTCCTGGCAACCTCCAAACCCAGGTTGTCCATCAGATTGCCATATGGAAAAGCACGATTCATTAGTCCAGAGAACGCGTCTCCACAGTTCTATAGTCCAGTGGCGACGTGCTTTACATCACTGCCTCCAGCACTTTGCATTGGACTTGATGATGTATGGCTTAGATGCAGCTGCCCGGCCATGGAAACCCATTCCATGAAGCTCCCTGCGTACTGTACGTGGGCTAATTGGAAGGTCACATGAAGTTTGAAGCTCTGTAGCAACTAACTGTGCAGAAAGTCCGGGACTTGTTTGCACTTTGCTCTTCAGCAGCCGCTGACCCCTCTCTGTCAGTTTCTTCGTGGCTGAGTTGCTGTTGTTCCCAAAACTTTTAAATTTTCTTATAATAAAACCGACAGTTGACTTTGGAATATTTAGGAGCGAGGAAATGTCACGACTGGATTTGTTGCACAGGTGGCATCCTATGACAGTTCCAAGCTGGAAATCACTGAGAGCGGCCCGTTCTTTCACAAATGTTTGTAGAAACAGCCTCTGGCCTAAGTGATTGATTTTATAGAGCTGTGGCCGGGCCAAGTGTGTAGGACACCTGATTCTCATCATTTGGAGGGGTGGCCAAATAATTTTGGCAGTATAGTGTATTTGGGGATTAGGCCTTTAATGTCATCTCCATTAACCATGGCTCTTTTTTTCTTCACTGCGTATATGCCGTTTGTGTAGAAGTGTGCTTATTGATGTTGAAAGATATTATCAGCCTGGTCAAATGAACCACATCTTCGGTCCTCTCCAAGGTTTCTCATTGTCATACCCATTGACATCCCACTGGGTTGTGAGTTTTTTCCTTGCCCTTATGTGCATATTTGCCAACCCTCACGGATTTTCCGGGAGACTCCCGAAATTCAGCGCCTCTCCCGAAAACCTCCCAGGACAAATTTTCTCCCGAAAATCTCCCGAAATTCCGGCGGAGCTGGAGGCCACGCCCCATCCAGCTCCATGCGGACCCGAGTGACATGTCGACAGTCTGCTTTCCCACAATATAAACAGCGAGCCTGCCCGATGACGTCATAACTGTAGAATGATGGAGGGCGAGTTGAAGTGAAGTGAATTATATTTATATAGCGCTTTTCTCTAGTGACTCAAAGCGCTTTACATAGTGAAACCCAATATCTAAGTTACATTTAAAGCAGTGTGGGTGGCACTGGGAGCAGGTGGGTAAAGTGTCTTGCCCAAGGACACAACGGCAGTGACTGGGATGGTGGAAGAGGGAATCGAACCTGCAACCCTCAAGTTGCTGGCACGGCCACTCTACCAACCGAGCTATACCGTTCTTGGTTTCTTATGTGCGTTTATTGTTAGGCAGTTTCAATAACGTCCTCCCAGCGCGGTAACAACACACAACAACAGCAGTCACGTTTTCATCTACCGTAAAGCAGTTTGTCTGCTGTAAACAGCAATGTTGTGACACTCTTAAACAGGACAATACTGCCATCTACTGTACATGCATATGTGACAATACTGCCATCTACTGTACATGCATAAGTGACAGTAACATCTACGGCAAGGGTCACCAACCTTTTTGAAAGCAAGAGCTACTTCTTGGGTACTGATTAATGCGAAGGGCTACCAGTTTGATACACAAATACATTTCCAGAAATAGCCAATTTGCTCAATTTACCTTCAACTCTATGTTATTATTAATAAAAAAAATATATTTGTGGAAACACTGATCATCTTAATGATTTCTCACAATATATATTTTTGATGTCATGTTTTAAATAGGTTAAAATACAATCTTCACTTTTCTAGCTGTAAATATACTCCTCCCTCTTAACCACGCCCCCAACCACGCCCCCGTTCCACCCCCGACCACACCCCCACCTCCCGAAATCTGCGGTCTCAAAGTTGGCAAGTATGTTTATGTGAGATCTGAACAGAGGATGTCGTCGTGGCTTGTGCAGCCCTTTGAGACACTTGTGATTTAGGACTATATAAATAAACATTGATTGATTGATTGATTGATTGTACGACGACAATGTCATGGGGCCTGAGAGTGTCTTGGGTTCTACCTTGACAGGCCGAGGCAAGGTGTACTTACAGTTGAAGTCAGATCTGATTGAATTCCCGGCCAGGAGGCTGTTGACGGTGATCTGATAGATGATGTGCAGCAGCAGGAAGGACAAACTGGTAAAGCACAGAGACATCAGCAGACGCCCTGTGTGTCCTGTCGAGGAGGGAGAACAGCGTTTGTGAGGTCGCCATCGCCTTGGAAAGTAGACAGCGAGATAACATGTGCAGTCAATAATGTCATATATGTACACTGATGGCTACTCTTCCTTGACTTAAGACTCATCTTGGTTGTTTTGAGTTTGGCACCACAATGAACACTAAAAAGAGATCTTCTGTATAACTACGGATTTCATACTTTAGCTTGTGGTTCTCCGGCCGAGTCATACCAAAGACTATTAAAATGGGAGCCATTACCTCCCTGCTTGGCACTCAGCATCAAGGGGTTGGAATTGGGGATTAAATCACCATAAATTATACCCGGGCGCGGCTGCCGCTGCTGCTCACTGCTCCCCTCACCTCACCTCCCAGGGGGTGATCAAGTGCGATGGGTCAAATGCAGCGAAATACTTCACCACACCTAGATTGTGTGTGACAATCATTGCTACTTCAAGTTCCATGTTTACCCTGTATAATATATAATGAAAATAATAATAGATTTTATTATGCATTGAGCAAACAACCTCAGAGTGCTACAGTGTATTTAAATAATAATAATGATAATAAAAAGATTTAAAAAAAAAAAACTACAGCCTAATAGCTATAACTAGTATGCACGTATCTATTAAAATGCTTTTTAAAAAAAAGAAAAAAAGGGGGGGGGTTAAGCCTTTTTCAAAAGCATCCACAGGTGCCCTCAGGTGGTCAGGGAGAGTCTTCCACAGACTGGGAACGGCATAGCAGAATGTCTGTTTTTTTATTAATTTATACTAACATGACTCCGGATGACAGCGTGAGGTAGGAGATTATTTACTAATCATATATCATACACCGTACCAAAATGACATACAAACAAAAGAAAAGCATGTCAATCGCACGGCAAGCTAAGGCAAAAACTTAGCACAGGAATCTACAACAGGAATAGACCAATGTAACAATGAAGCCAAGCTGACTGTGGCGAGTAACGTGAGTAAATAGCTCTCTGATTAGTGCTCAAAACCTGGTGAACGTGCCGAGCACTAATCAGAGGCAGGTGGAGGCAATTAGTACCCACGGTGACCAAAACAAACACCCAAAGTGCACAAAACAGGAACTAAGGGAATCCAAAACTAACAGAACATAACTTAACAAAACATGATCCGGACCATGGATCATGAAACAGCCCAATAGCTAGAAGTAGTATGCATGTATCTATAAAAGTCTTTTTTTTAAAGAAGGGTTTTTAAGCCTTTTTCAAAAGCATACACAGTCTGTGGTGCCCTCACGTGGTCAGGGAGAGTGTTCCACAGACTGGGAGCGGCGGAGCAGAAAGCCCGGACTAATGTCTGTTTTTTGTTAGTAACATGACTCGAAAAGTTGTCATTATTTACATTACAAAAACAGTACATAAGTTTCCCATTCATTCATCAAGTAAAGAAAAGGCCAACACAAGTTTAAAAAAAATATGTCTAGATGCAGTAAACATTTCACCTTCCAGGAGATATAGTCGTGGTCAAAAGTGTACGTACACTTGTAAAGAACATTATGTCATGGCTGTCTTGAGTTTCCAATCATTTCCACAACTGTTATGTTATGTGATGTAGTGATTGGAGCACATACTTGTCACAAAAAACATTCATGTTGTTTGGTTCTTTTATGAATTTATTATGTGTTTACTGACAATGTGAGCAAATCTGCAGGGTCAAAAGTATACGGACAGCAACGTTAATATTTGCTTACATGTCCTTTGGCAAGTTGCACTACAATAAGGTGCTTTTAGTAGCCATCCACAAGCTTCTGGCAAGCTTTTGGTTGAATATTTTAACCACTCCTCTTGACAAAATTGGTGGAGTTCAGCTAAAATGTTCTGACATGAACTTGTTTCCTCAGCATTGGCCACACATTTAAGTCAGGACTTTGGGAACGCCATTCTAAAACCTTCATTCTAGCCTGATTTAGCCATTCCTTTACCACTTTTGAGGTGTGTTTGGGGTCATTGTCCTGTTGGAACACCCAACTGTGCCCAAGACCCAACCTGCAGGCTGATCATTTTAGCTTGTCTGGAAGAATTTGGAGGTAATCCTCTTTTTTAATGTGCCATTTATTCTCTGTAAAGCAGCAGTTCCATTGGCAGCAAGAAAGGCCCAGAGCTTAATACTACCATATATGTATCTGTATATATATATATATATATATATATTCATCCATCCATCCATTTTCTACCGCTTATTCCCTTTAGGGGTCGCGTATATATATATATATATATATATATATATATATATATGTATATATATATATATATATATATATATATATGCCTCTGTATATATGTGTGTGTGTGTGTATATATGTATATATACATATATTAATGTAAATATATATATATATATATATATATACACACACACATACATACATACATATATATACACACACATATACTGTATACACAAATATATATATATATATGTATACATAAACACATATATATACAAATATATACACACATATATATACACAGATTATATACATATATACACACACACACACACACACACACATACTGTACATACATATATATACAGTACATATATACATATTTATATATACATATATAGACATACATATATATACACATACATATATACACACATATATATATTTTTATATCTATACATACATATACATGTATGTATGTATGTACATGTATATACATACGTATAAATGTATGTGTATACATACATAAATGTGTATACACAGTACATATATGTTTGCGTATACATACATATATGTACATCAATCAATCAATCAATCAATGTTTACTTATATAACCCTAAATCACTAGTGTCTCAAAGGGCTGCACAAACCACTACGACATCCTCGGTAGGCCCACATAAGGGCAAGGAAAACTCACACCCAGTGGGACATCGGTGACAATAATGACCCAGTGGGACGTCGGTGACAATGATGACTATGAGAACATGATACTGTGGTACTGATGATGCTGATGACTATGAGAACATATGAGAACATGATACTGTGAAAGATCAGTCCATAATGGATCCAACACAGTCGCGAGAGTCCAGTCCAAAGCGGATCCAACACAGCAGCGAGAGTCCCGTTCACAGCGGAGCCAGCAGGAAACCATCCCAAGCGGAGGCTGATCAGCAGCGCAGAGATGTCCCCAGCCGATACACAGGTGAGCAGTACATGGCCACCGGATCGGACCGGACTCCCTCCACAAAGGAGAGTGGGACATAGAAGAAAAAGAAAAGAAACGGCAGATCAACTGGTCTAAAAAGGGAGTCTATTTAAAGGCTAGAGTATACAAATGAGTTTTAAGGTGAGACTTAAATGCTTCTACTGAGGTAGCATCTCGAACTGTTACCGGGAGGGCATTCCAGAGTACTGGAGCCCGAAATGAAAAAGCTCTACAGCCCGCAGACTTTTTTTGGGCTTTGGGGATCACTAATAAGCCGGAGTCCTTTGAACGCAGATTTCTTGCCGGGACATATGGTACAATACAATCGGCAAGATAGGATGGAGCTAGACCGTGTAGTATTTTATACGTAAGTACATGTGTATACATACACTACATGTATGTACAGTATGTGTATAGATATATATACATACATATTTATACATATATGTATGAACATATGCATGTATATGTGTATACATACATATATGTATATACATGTGTATACGTGTATACATATGTGCATACGTATATATATATATATATATATATATATATATATATATATATATATATATACACACATGTATATATATTTGTGTGTATACATGTTTGTGTGTATATATACACATGGGTATATATGTGTATGTATATACATATGTACGTATATATATATATATATATATATATATATATATATATTTCAAGATAGTATGATGATTTAGTTCAATGTTCACCCTGTATTCCTTGAGGATCGAATTAGTTTCCTCTTGAACATAAGACAAGACACACTTCTCAAGATAGATGTAACATTAATAATATCAGTAATATGGATCTCATTAACAAAAATGCCTCAAAACTTTACATCATTGTCCCCAAAAGCGTTATTAGTTAACGAGGTAATTAGAGGCAACATTCTTAGCATCATTGGTCTCAGTGAGACTTGGCTAAAACCAGATGATTTTTTTCTCATCTGGTTTAAGGAGGCGTGTCCTCCCAACTGTATGAGCTCACATGCTGCTCCTCCGTTTAAAAAGGGTGGAGTTGTCGCACTATTCTCCACATGAAAACCTTTTCAAACAAATGCAGTGGACATGTCTCCCCCCCCCAAATGAAGTCACTGATTGTCACTATTTTCCAGAACTGCCTTATTCTCTTGGGCATGGAGTTCATGACAGCTCCTGTCCATTGAATGTATCCCCAAACCAGACCTGGGCAAGGTCAGACCCGGGGGCTGCATGCCTTTAAGCTTTTCAATCTGGCCCGCCGGACATTCCCAAATATATTTTTTACATCTTTAAGATGGAAAGTGTAGCTGCCATTATGATGTGTACTCATGTTTTATATAGTCTTCAACTATACTAAGTCTTTCAATGCTTGGAATCTGCAACTATGGATGATATACTAGTTACTATGGTCATCTAATTAGTTACTATGGTCATCTGAGTTACTATGGTCATCTAATGAGTTACTATGGTCATCTAATGAGTTACTATGGTCATCTAATGAGTTACTATGGTCATCTAATGACTTACTATGGTCATCTAATTAGTTACTATGGTCATCACGCCAAAGTCCAAAATCCAGCCCGCGGGTAGTCCAGACTAAAAAAAAAAAATTGTTATTTATACATTTATTTTTACATCTGTCCTTTATCACCCATCCTTCAATCCATTGTCTACCACTTGTCACTGGGTCTCCTGGGCAGATAAGGCACGCCAGCATCCAAAATGCAGAGAATAGATTCACAACACCTCGTGTTTGGGACTATCATTGGTGCTTTAACGTTAACTTTTAAAATCCGGCCTGTGGGTAGTCCACACTACAAAAAAAAAAATTATAATTCTTTTTTAATCTGTCCCTTTTTGCCCATCCATCAATCCATTTTCTACCGCTTGTTACTGGGTATCCTAGGCAGATACGGGACGCCATCGTCCAAAATCCAGCCCGCAGCTAGTCTCAACTAAAAAAAAAAAAAAGGTATTTATAAAAAAAAAAATGTAATCTGTCCTTTTTCGCCCATCCATAAATACATTTTCTACCGCTTGTAGGGTCTCCCAGGCAGATAAGGCACGCCAGCATCCAAAATGCAGAGAATAATCTCACCACACCTGGTGTGTGTGTGACAATCATTGGTACTTTAACTTTTAAAATCCAGCCCGTGGGTAGTCCCTATTTATATATATATATATATATATATATATATATATATATATATATATATATATATATATATATATATATATATATATAAATTAAAAAAAGCATCTAAAATCCATCCCGCGGTTAGTCCTGACTAAAGAAAAAAAGAAAAAAATGGTATTTATAAAAAATTTTAAATCTGTCCTTTTTCACCCATCCATCAATCCTAGCATGTTGTCAATATTCAGTGTTTTATCCTTCATATTTAATACTGTAAATCCCACATTCTTTATTTTCACGTACATTCTGGGTGTCTCATTCAGTAAAACAAAATAGAATTCCATTCCATCATCACACTTTTTGCGTTCAATCAGACATTGTGCGGTTTTGTATCAGTGTTCTTAAAATAGATATACCGGACCCCCAGACACATTTTTTTTGTCTAAATTTGGCCCACCGAGTCAAAATAATTTCTCAGGCCTACCCTATACAGTCCCCAAACTACAGCCCGCGGGTCAGATACGGCACGCCAGCGTCCAAAAACCAGCCCACGGGTAGTCCCGACTAAAAAAAAAAAAAAAAGTCTTTATTAATTTTTTTTTATCTGTCCTTTTTCGCCTATCCTTCAATGCATTTTCTACCGCTTGTTAATGGGTCTCCTAGCCGCTCAAGAAAATCATATTGTCTAAAAATGCATTTTCCCAGCGGTAACGGCACGTCATCACGCTTTTGCCACAAAGGCGGCAAGTGTGCCATCTTTCAGTCAATTAGTGCACGAAGGGGAAAGGTGGCGAGATTGTTAGGGAAACACAATTTAGACTCAGAGTGTAAAATTTTTAAACAACAGTGGACATATGACTTTTGTTCAGTTTAAGGAAAAGACCTTTTAGATTGTGTGTGTATATATATATATATATATATATATATATATATATATATATATATAGCGTGGTCCGGGTAAAAAGGTTTGGTGACCCCTGCTATACGGTCATAATACAAATTTAATTCTGCCAAATGTTCAGTTTGTTGTGATTTCGATATTGATCAGTCTTTCTCATAGATTGTCTGGTTCCTTTTTGAGGATGAAGCAGCGATTGTTGAGCTTAACAATGTCTTCAGTTTAGGAAACCTCCGAGGGTTCTCTTGGGTTTAAAAGCCGTGACTCAGTTGCAGTTTTAAAAACAAAAAAAATGCCTCAAAATAACTTTCATTCAACCAAAAACACTGCAAACCTTTGTACGGGAGTGGGAAAATGATCTAGAGCCAA
The DNA here is from genome assembly GCF_033978795.1 of Nerophis ophidion. Taxonomy (NCBI): domain Eukaryota; kingdom Metazoa; phylum Chordata; class Actinopteri; order Syngnathiformes; family Syngnathidae; genus Nerophis; species Nerophis ophidion. The sequence continues at coordinate 3,182,729 of NC_084624.1, forward strand.
ATAAACTTTTCCCGAGCCTTTACACCATCATAACTTCTGGTTTACAAGCCTTGTTTTACCCGACTTTGTAACCGCCCAAGAAATCGCGTCGGTATATTAGCACAAATTCTTTGTCGTTTAAGACGCCTGCCGCAGTCTGGTGAGCACATTTCACAAGGTTCGCTTAGGACAGAGGTGTCCAAAGTGCGGCCGGGGGCCATTTGTGGCTTGCAGCTAGTTGTTTAGTGGCCTGCCACACATGCTGGAAATGCTACTGCAAAAATAAATTTCAAAATACACCAAAAAAAAGGTGAGGTCTAACGGGGAAAAGTTGTAATGTTGGCACAAAGCTGCCATGCAGGCAGTTTGTTTTTCTTTATTTTGCTAACATTGCCAATACTAAAAAAAAAAAAGGTAAAAAAAAATAATAATTATACTGAATTATTGACCTATTTAAGGCTCTAATTACTTCAAATATTTCACTTTATAATGTTTTATGTGGACAATATTATGTGCATACACTGTGGTTGCCATATAAAACAGTGTTTTCTTTGACAAAAGAGCATAAAACAAACAAATACTTCAAACGTAAAATCAACAGATACAGTGGAGCAAACAAGTATTTAGTCAGCCAGCGATTGTGCAAGTTCTCCCACTTCAAATGATGACAGAGGTCTGTCATTTTCATCATAGGTACACTTCAACTGTGAGAGACAGAATGTGGGGAAAAAATCCAGGAATTCACATTGTAGGAATTTTAAATAATTTATTTGTAAATGATGGTGGAAAATAAGTATTTGGTCAAGCATTCAAAGCTCTCACTGATGGAAGGAGGTTTTGGCTCCAAATCTCAGGATACATGGCCCCATTCATTCTTTCCTTAACACGGATCAATCGTCCTGTCCCCTTAGCAGAAAAACAGCTCCAAAGCATGATGTTTCCACCCACATGCTTCACAGTAGGTATGGTGTTCTTTGAATGCAACTCAGTATTCTTCTTCCTCCAAACACCAGCAGTTGAGTTTATACCAAAATGGATACATGGATGATACAGCAGAGGATTGGGAGAATATCATGTGGTCAGATGAAACCAAAATAGAACTTTTTGGTATAAACTCAACTGCTGGTGTTTGGAGGAAAAAGAATACTGAGTTGCATCCCAAGAACACCATACCTACTGTGAAGCATGGGGGTGGAAACATCATGCTTTGGGGCTGTTTTTCTGCTAAGGGGACAGGACGATTGATCCGTGTTAAGGAAAGAATGAATGGGGCCATGTATCCTGAAATTTGGAGCCAAAACCTCCTTCCATCAGTGAGAGCTTTGAATGCTTGACCAAATACTTATTTTCCACCAAATAATGTCTTTAAAATTCCTACAATGTGAATTCCTTGCTTTTTTTTCCCCACATTCTGTCTCTCCCAGTTGAAGTGTACCTATGATGAAAATGACAGACCTCTGTCATCATTTGAAGTGGGAGAACTTGCACAATCGCTGGCTGACTAAATACTTTTTTGCCCCACTGTATATCTAAAGTTGATCTCGTAACTTAAGTGTTGAAAGTAACAATAATAAAAATGTATCACCTTATGAGTGGGGGACCTTTTGGATTACAAAGATATTTTGTGGGATTTTATTTATTATTTGACTGTGATTACTCAGAAATAATACATTTCAATGAATAGTGTCCTGCATTAATGATCTTTTTAGGGCTCCAATTACTTCAGATCAAACATTGCTTTCTGAATGTTTTGGGCAATGGGGGAAATACTGCATATTTCAGTTTTACTATAAAAAACAAAGTTGTCTTTGACTGAAAAGGCATAAAAAAAATTTTTTTTTACTTTATATCAACTTGAAGTTGATATAGAGATTTACTGTAAGCGTTACATAAAAAATGAAAATAATTTCTCTTATTTTTAGCATGTTAATGATGGAGACCCTCTATGGTCCCTGGGAGTCCTAAAGATAAAAAAAAAAAAATCCATATATTTTGTTATGGTTTGAAAATGAAAAATATCAAAACGGCCCCCGCATGCTTTCATTTTTCCGTGTGTGGCCCTCAGTGGAAAAAGTTTGGACACCCCTGGCTTAGGTACACCTCACCTGAGTTAGGATGTTATAAAAGTACTTGGTGCTCTCCGTATAAAGAATATAAGAAGTGTGTTTATCTCCATGAAGAACCATGTGGTGCTGACATCATGAAGGAGACACAAAAACAAGCCCCAAGCTTCCTGAGGGATGAGGACCTTCATTAAGACTCTAGCATGTTGTTACCATGGCAACTGTTGAAATGTTCTCAAACACCTCTAAGGTGTGCTATAAAAGGGCCATGTGGGGAACAGCTGTGGCCGCTCTGACTTCCCAGCTTTCTGCAACTGCTTGGAGGGCAGCTTGGGGAGGAACATGTGGTGCTCAGGAAGGTCAGAAGTGTGACCAACAACGGGCTCAAATTCTATTTCCTCAACACGGGGGGCTACTTGCTAGCACGCAAAGTCCCTCACTCTCTGTGTACTGAAGCGATCCAGCTCTGGATCAAAAACCAGAAGCCATTTACGCAGCACTGCTCTGAGCTCCTAGCCGATAACAACTGAGACCCCAAAATGTACAACCTGAAAACTACAAACCCCGTTTCCATATGAGTTGGGAAATTGTGTTAGATATAAATGTATTTTCTTATTTTTTTAATATAAACATCTTTATTTAGACAAAGTAGCTCTCTTGGTATATCTATTTGTTTGTGACTAAAAAACACAAGAAAACACGAGTACAAAGTGAAACAACAGCAGTATTTAATACTGGAGCCAAGAGAAGGTTGATATAAAAAAATGAAAAATATGATAACCCCAACATGATTATTTCTAATGTAGCTCAATGGGGGCACCTTTCAAAACCCAATGTCTATATATAAATATATATATATTCTTTTATTTAAGCTGATTTCTTTATACAAACATTATTTCAGACTTCCTAGAAAGTTTTGTTGTAAATATGTTTTTCAGGGATTCTTGCTACACAGCTTTAAAATAAAGATAGATTTAAATTATATATATTTTTTTAATATGTTGCTCAGTGCAGTGTTTTTTTACCATAAGAGGAGCGCCCCCTAAAATGTTGGCCATAAATAAATGGGTACTCAGTTGTAATACACTTTTCCACCACTTGTGGCAGTGATGACAGTATTAAACAAACATGGTAATTGTTATATATTATTGTATGTATTATATACAAACCCCGTTTCCATATGAGTTGGGAAATTGTGTTAGATGTAAATATAAACAGAATACAATGATTTGCAAATCCTTTTCAGCCCATATTCAGTTGAATATGCTACAAAGACAACATATTTGATGTTCAAACTCATAAACTTTTTTTGTGTGCAAAAGAAGTTGGGAAAGGTGGCAATAAATACTGATAAAGTTGAGGAATGCTCATCAAACACTTATTTGGAACATCCCACAGGTGTGCAGGCTAATTGGGAACAGGTGGGTGCCATGATTGGCTATAAAAACAGCTTCCATGAAATGCTAAGTAATTCACAAATAAGGATGGGGTGAATGTCACCAATTTGTAAGCAAATTGTTGAACAGTTTTAGAACATTTCTCAAGCAGCTATTGCTAGGAATTTAGGGATTTTTACCATCTACTGTTTGTAAAATCATCAAAAAGTTCAGAGAATCGAAAGAAATCACTGCACGTAAGCGATATTACAAACTTTTGATCCCTCAGGCGGTACTGCATCAAAAACAGACATCAGTGTGCAAAGGATATCACCACATGAGCTCAAGAACACTTCATAAAACCACTTTCAGTAACTACAGTTGGTCGCTACATCTGTAAGTGCAAGTTAAAACTCTACTATGCAAAGCAAAACCCATTTATCAACAATATCCTGAAACGCTGGGCCCGAGCTCACCTAAGATGGACTGATGCAAAGTGGAAAAGTGTTCTGTGGTCTGACGAGTCCACATTTCAAATTATATTTGATGCCAGCAACACGTGACAAACAAGTTGGGAAAGGTGGCAATACATACTGATAAAGTTGAGGAATGCTCATCAAACACTTATTTGGAACATCCCACAGGTGTGCAGGCTAATTGGGAACAGGTGGGTGCCATGATTGGCTATAAAAACAGCTTCTCAGTCTTTCACAAGAAAGGATGGGGCGAGGTACACCCCTTTGTCCACAACTGCGTGAGCAAATAGTCAAACAGTTTAAGAACAACCTTTCTTAAAGTGCAATTACAAGAAATGTAGGGATTTCAACATCTACACTCCATAAATGTCAGGCTTGTCCCTGACAGTTTGGTTTTGTTTTGGTTTTTCCTCTGTGTATGTCTTTGTTTCCTGTAAGCGCTTTTAATTTAGTCATTTCCTGCTTTTCTACCTGAGCGCTTTTTCCCTCAGATGCGACTGACTGGGACCTGGCCACACCTGGTGTCAATCAGCCTGTTCATATTTGAACCTGCTTTGTCCTCCAGTCAGATGCTGGACTATTGTCGTGTCGATGTCACCACTACCTGTCAATGTCATTATTACTTATCGTTGTAGCTCTGTCTACTTCTGTTCATTCTGCCCATGCCATAGTTCCTTCGTGTCACAGTAAGTGTTTTTGTTCATAGCCAAGTTTGTTCTCCACCTTGTGCACACCTTTTGTTAGTACCCTTTTGTTTGTTCTGGTTTTAGTGTTTAAATTAAATGTTTTCTTACTCAATGCCTGCCACCTTCTTTGCATCCTGGGGTTCGTCACCAACACAATGTGACAATAATATCATCAAAAGGTTCAGAGAATCTGGAGAAATCACTCCACGTAAGCAGCATGGCCGGAAACCAACATTGAATGACCGTGACCTTCCATCCCTCAGACGGCACTGTATCAAAAACAGACATCAATCTCCAAAGGATATCACCACATGGGCTCAGGAACACTTCAGAAAACCACTGTCACTAAATACAGTTTGTCGCTACATCTGTAAGTACAAGTTAAAGCTCTACTATGCAAAGCGAAAGCCATTTATCAACAACATCCAGGAACTACTTTGGCACGTGCTGCAGCCATGAAACCGTAAGTTAATTATTATTTGCAAAAAATAAAAAATAAAGTTTATGAGTTTGAACATCAAATATCTTGTCTTTGTAGTGCCTTCAGTTGAATATGGGTTGAAAAGGATTTGCAAATCATTGTATTCCGTTTATATTTACATCTAACACAATTTCCCAACTCATTTAAGAACGGCGTTTGTAGACTACGACTACTTCAGAAACAATAAATTATGGAATAAGAATGGCGTACTTAAAAATTGTTGTTTAATAAAAATAACACTTATTCTCCAAATTCGTCAGGTTCAAACCCTGATGACGTCTATTAAACAGACAGGAAGCAAGGAATTAAACCGAGACAGGATTTAATTTAGCTCAATGAGGACAAACGTCTGGGCTGTACTCTTTGTACAGACTTCCACCACGCTCTGGCAAGAGAATTCTACACCACCTATTTTATTTGGACTTTCCCTGATTACAGAGCAGCAGCTGAGGTCGTAAACAGCTATAGCCTTTAGTCACAAAACAGTTCAAAGAAAAGATGCCTGGAGCTTGCGTCAGGGCCTGCTTCCTCTCCACTTTGTTGATCTCGGGTCAAGACAAGATATTCTTACAATTACAATAGATCAAAGAATCAGACACCTTCATGTCGCTTCCCATCCTACACAGTGGAGTTTTACATGCCTGTTGCTTAGTAAGCTCAAAGACGGCTTTTTTCCTCTCGCCAGGAACTCATGGAAACACAAAGTTTTGTGATAACTTAGATAAAATTATTCTGACATTAATGCTAAAAATTTGGTGTAGTAAAGCGTCGTTGGGGCGATGTCTATATGACGTCATATCTTGTAATTAGCAGAATTGGTGATTATACATTGAATTTTTGACCACTCTTGACAAAATTGGTGCAGTTCATCTAAATGTGTTGGTTTTCTGACATGGACTTGTTTCTTCAGCATTGTCCACAGCATTGTCAAGACTCTGGGAAGGCCGTTCTAAAACCTTAAATCTAGCCTTTTATTAGTCATTACTTTACCACTTTGGACGTGTGTTTGGGGTCATTGTCCTGTTGGAACACCCAACTGCGCCCAAAACCCAACCTCCGGGCTGGGAATTTTAGGTTGTCCTGAAGAATTTGGAGGTAAACCTCCTTTTTCATTGTCTCATTTACTCTCTGTAAAGCACCAGTTCCATTGGCAGCAAAACAGGCCCAGAGCATAATACTACCACCCCCATGCTTGACAGTAGGCATGGTGTTCCCGCTATTAAAAGCCTCACCTTTTTTTCCTCCAAACATATTGCTGGGTATTGTGACCAAACAGATCAATTTTTGTTTCATCTAACATCACATGGACAAAAACAAAACCTTCTGGAGGAAAGTTCTGTGGTCAAATGAAACAAATATTGAGCTGTTGTAGAAATGATTGGAAACTCAAGACAACCATGACATTAAGTTGTTTACAAGTGTATGTAAACTTTTGACCATGACTTTATTTATATTTATATATATATATATATATATATATATATATATATACACACAATATCAAATAGGTTTTCTGAATGGATATGATTGGATGAACGCAAGTGTACCTAATTAAGTGACCAGCGAGCATGCATGCTGACATAAATAAAAGATGCAGGCTAAATTCCGACATAACATGACATGTTTGAAGCCAGAGGATGAGACCCAGGAACGTTCCGCTTTCTCCTTCTCTTTAACTATTGATGAGAGTGTAAAGTGGTCCACTCTGACTGCGTGTTACTTCCTGATTGTTATTCCAGCTGGAGACGAGCGGGTTGCCCCTCGACTCTGGACACCATTCGGCCTCCGTCCTGGAAGTTTTATGTATTATTGAGCGCCGCATGTGGTTTTCCTCCACAAACCCGCACAATGAAGAGGGTCTGTAAGGTGTCTCGTTCAGTTTTCAGTGGCTAGGACTTTAACCACCTCAATGGTCTTCTTCATTCATAGGAGGCGCCAAATACTAGGAACCCGAGACAAACAATATTTATTATCCTTTTTCAAAAGCGGTCAAATCTTTGCTTTGCCACGTTTTCCTAAAATATTTATTTTTGTTCAAGCATATTGGATTTATGTGGAATGAATGGAGGGCAACTAACTATCTATGGATCATTTTTATGATTGCATCTGGAGCACTAAGTAATATTAAAGGCCTACTGAAATGAGATGTTCTTATTTAAACGGGGATAGCAGGTCCATTCTATGTGTCATACTTCATCATTTCGCGATATTGACATATTTTTGCTGAAAGGATTTAGTAGAGAACATCCACGATAAAGTTCGCGACTTTTGGTCGCTAATAAAAAAGTCTTGCCTGTACCAGAAGTAGCAGACGATGTGCGCGTGACGTCACGGGTTGTGGAGCTCCTCACATCTGAACATTGTTTACAATCATGGCCACCAGCAGCGAGAGCGATTCGGACCGAGAAAGCGACGATTTCCCCATTAATTTGAGCGACAGTGAAAGATTCGTGGATGAGGATAGTAAGAGTGAAGGACTAGAAGAAAGAAAAAAAAAAGACGAGGGCAGTGGGAGCGATTCAGATGTTATTAGACACATTTACTAGGATAATTCTGGAAAATCCCTTATCTGCTTATTGTGTTATTAGTGTTTTAGTGAGATTATATGGTCGTACCTGAAAGTCTGAGGGGTGTGGTGACCGCCAGTGTCTCCGAGGGAAGCCACCTTTCTCGACGAGGCAAAGCAGCCGGGCTTATTTTTATTTTTTCCCCCCTCCTCCACGGTGTAAGCTTCCGACGGTTGGGGGCGGCCGGTGGGAGGAGGCAAGCGGGTCTGCAGCTGCAAGGGGAACGACGCAAACTCTCTGCTCATGTCTACGGTATGTAAACAAGGAACAACTGGCTAAAGGCGGCCGCAATTCACCGCTTCCCACCTACAGCTTTCTTCCTTGACGTCTCCATTATTAGTTGAACTAATTGCAAAAGATTCAGCAACACAGATGTCCAGAATACTGTGTAATTATGCGATTAAAGCAGACTACTTATAGCTGTGATCGGTGCTGGATCAAAATGTCCGCTACAATCCGTGACGTCACGCGCACGCGTCATCATACCGTGACGTTTTCAACAGGAAACTCCGCGGGAAATTTAAAATTGCAATTTAGTAAACTAAAGCGGCCGTATTGTCATGTGTTGCAATGTTAATATTTCATCATTGATATATAAACTATCAGACTGCGTGGTCGCTAGTAGTGGCTTTCAGTAGGCCTTTACCTTTTACCTGTCTGACTGCATTTCATCTCAAGGAAAATCAAAGCGAAACAGAGTTCTATCACAAAGGATGTCGCTCAAAGAGAATGTCACCGAGAAATGACTCAAAATGCAGAAAATCCCCCGACAAATCAGTTTTGAGTAGAGATGTCCGATATCTGCCCGCCAATATTATCGGCCGATAAATGCTTTTAAAGACATTTACTAGGATGATTCTGGAAAATCCTTTATCTTTCTGTTGCTAGTGTTTTAGTGAGTTTAACAGTACCTAATAGTCGCAGTGTCTCGGGGAAGTCGACGGCAGCTTTATGGGCGGCACAAGCTCAGCTGATATCCGTTAAGTGGTGACTTTTTAACCACAATTTTCTCACCGAAACCTGCTGGTTGACATGTAGTCGGGATCCATGTCCGCTCTCATCCATAGTAAAGTTTCACCTCCGTGACTTTTAAACAAGGAATCACCGTGTGTTTGTGTGGCTTAAGCTTCCCAACTTCGTCTTTCTACTTTGACTTCTCCATTATTAATTGAACAAATTGCAAAAGATTCAGCAACACAGATGTCCAGAATACTGTGTAATTATGCCGTTAAAGCAGACTACTTTTAGCTGTGTGTGTGTGTGTGTGTGTGTGCAGCGCTCATTCATAAGAGCCCGTGATGTCACGGGCTCATTATTACGTCATCATTACACAGCGTTTTCAAGAAAAAAGTCCGGGGAAATTTAAAATTGCAATTAAGTAAACTAAAGCGCCCGTATTGTCATGTGTTGCAATGTTACTATTTCATCATTGATATATAAACTATCAGACTGCGTGGTCGCTAGTAGTGGCTTTCAGTAGGCCTTTAAAGTGATTTGCAAATCATTGTATTCTGTTTATATTTACATCTAACAGAATTTCCCAACTCATATGGAATCGGGGTTTGTAGAGTTTTTTTTAAATTCCATTAGTGAACCCCCCCCCCTCTGAATCATCGGGCTGCAACAATGCATCTATCAATCAATCACAATCAAGTGTTGCTGTGATGCTTGTGTCGTCCTTACCCTGCATAGTTGTGCACGTGGGCTCAGGGAAGAGTGGAATAAGCAGGAGGTAGATGAGGTAGATGAAGGACAGGACATTGTACCTGAAGACACAAGCTGCAGAGACAAAACAGGGACGTCAGTGAGTTGAAGGCGGCGATTTTGATGCACGATCACCGACAAAAAGGTCATTAAATACACAGTCTTGTCAGTCGGTGGAGGTCCTCATGGACATTGTGGACTCCATCCTAAAAACCAGAGTTCACGATCAATTAGCTTTATTGGGACCACGGAAATGTCTGCAAATTGCACTTTACTTATAACAGGGGTCGGTAACTCCATCAATCCATCATCTTCCGCTTATCCGAGGTCGGGTCGCGGGGGCAACAGCCTAAGCAGGGAAACCCAGACTTCCCTCTCCCCAGCCACTTCGTCTAGCTCTTCCCGGGGGATCCCGAGGCGTTCCCAGGCCAGCCGGGAGACATAGTCTTCCCAACGTGTACTGGGTCTTCCCCGTGGCCTCCTACCGGTTGGACGTGCCCTAAACACCTCCCTAGGGAGGCGTTCGGGTGGCATCCTGACCAGATGCCCGAACCACCTCATCTGGCTCCTCTCGATGTGAAGGAGCAGCGGCTTTACTTTGAGTTCCTCCCGGATGGCAGAGCTTCTCACCCTATCTCTAAGGGAGAGACCCACCACACGGCGGAGGAAACTCATTTGGGCCGCTTGTACCCGTGATCTTATCCTTTCGGTCATGACCCAAAGCTCATGACCATAGGTGAGGATGGGAACGTAGATCGACCGGTAAATTGAGAGCTTTGCCTTCCGGCTCAGCTCCTTCTTCACCACAACGGGTCGGTAACTCACAATGTTGAAAGAGCCATATTGGACCAAAAATACAAAAACAAATCTGTCTGGAGCCGCAAAACAAATTTAAAAGCCATATTACATACAGATAGTGTGTCATGTGGTATAAATTGAACTAAGAGTACTTAAAAGAAACAAAATGAGTTCAAATATAGCTACAAATGAGGCATAATGATGCAATATGTACATATAGCTAGCCTAAATAGCATGTTAGCATCGATTAGCTTGCAGTGAGCAAATATGTCTGATTAGCACTCCACACAAGTCAATAACATCAACAAAACTCACCTTTGTGCATTCACGCACAACATTAAAAGTTTGGTGGACAAAAGGAGAAAGTGGCATAAAACACGTCCTAGAAAGTTGTACATGTAAACCAGGGGTGTCCAAACATTTTCCACTGAGGGCCGCAGACTGAAAAATCAAAGTATGCGGGGGCCATTTTGATATTTTTCTTTTTTAAAAGCAATAGTTTTTTGTTTTTTTTGCCTTTATGTCTTTCAAGTTTGGTCCCCGGTCTCCGGCAGGGTCTCAGTCATAAAAATGTTAGAAATAAGTCATAAATTATTTTTTTTTTTTTCCATTTAACGCTTGAATCTCGATCAACTTCAGGTCTGTCTGTTATTAAAATTGTTTTAATTTAGTTTTTTATGTTTATGGCCTTTATATCAAAACCCTTATTTATATGGCAAATACACAAAGTATGCAACATTTTCCCCCAAAACATTTCAAAGTGGAATATTTGACGTGAAGTAATTGGAACCCTAAATAGGTCAATAATTTATAACAATAAAAAAAGAATAAGTGTTGAAAATAAGCCAAATGTAAATGTATATTTTTTTTACTTCTAACGCTTAAGTCTGTAGATCTCTTGATTATAAGATGTTATAATTTTTTTCATATTTTGTTTGTTTGATGCCTTTTTTGTGAAAGGAAACTTTGTTTTGCACAAAATATGCAATATTATCCCCCCAAAATATTGTAAAGTTAAATAGTTCCAGTGAAGTAATTGGAGCCTTCAGCAGGTCAATAACAGTCCACATGGCAGCTTTGTGTTATTAGTCTCAACACTGCAACTTTTTCTTGTTACATGTCACTGTTTACTCTTTTATGTTTGAAATTGTTATTATAGTATGTTTTAGAATGGGCCGGGGGCCATTAGCCAATTAGCTGGGGGCCACAAATGGCCCTTGGGCCACACTTTGGACACGCCTGATGTAAACAAACCACGGTGGGTTCAAGGACCGCCAAATTTAGTAGGACAAAACGGCGCTCGCCAATTACTGGAATAAGTGAAGCATGTTTAATATAAACAGTGTGCTTTGTAACAATTAGGGAGGTTTGTAACATGTTTGTCCTCCTACAGAAACCATATTAAAACAAAAAATGTTTTTGTTCCTTAATTTTTTTCCATTTTTCATACTTTTCTGAAAAAGCTCCAGAGAGCCACTAGGGCGGCGCTAAAGAGCTGCATGCGGCTCTCGAGCTGCGGGTTGCCGACCCCCGAGCTATAGTAATAAAAGGTTTAGGGGCAGCACGGTGGCACAGGGGTTAGTGCATGTGCCTCACAATATGAAGGACCTGGGTGGCGACTTGTCCAGGGTCTACCCCGCCTGACGCTCGAGTGCAGCTGCTATAGGCTCCAGCACACCCGCGACCCCAAAAAAGGGGACAAGCAGTAGAAAATGGATGGATGGATGAACACTTTTAGTCAGGTGACACAAATATGTTCCTAAAAGACTGAGAATGAAAAACACAATTTTCCCTGACATTTTGTTATGTTACAGAACTATTGCAAAACACATTAATTTTTTTCCTCAAAATTCTACACAAAATAACCCTATAATGACAATGTGAAAACATTTTTTAGAACCTATTGCAAATGTATTAGGCAAAATAAAATAAAAAATACACTAACATAAGTATTCACAGTTGATGCACTTTTGGCTGGAATTACTGCCTCAAGTATTTTGGAAAACGATGCTACAAGCTTGTCACACCTATCTTTGGGCAGTTTGATCCATTCCTCTTTGCAGCGCCTCTCCAGGGCCATGAGGTTGAATGTGAAGCATCAGTTTACATCCCTTTTCAGATCTCTCCAGAGACGCTAAATTGAATTCAAGTCTAGACTCTGGCTGGGCCACTCAGGGACATTTACATAGTTGTCCTGAAACCGTTCCTTTGATATCTTGGCTATGTGCTTAGGCTTGTTGTCCTGCTGAAAGATGAACAGCCTCCCCAGTCTGAGTTCAAGAGTGCTCTGGAGCAGGTTTTCATCCGGAATGTCTCTGCACATTGCTGCATTCAACTTTCCCTCTTTCCTGACTAGTCTACCAGCTCCTGGCGCTGTTAAGCATCCCCACAGCATGATGCTGCCACCACCATAGTGTTGGCCTGGTGAAGAGCGGTGCCTGGTTTCCTCCAAAGTCTAGGATTAACGCCAAATAGTTAAATCTTTGAGTCATCAGACCAGAGAATTTTGTTTCCCATGGTCGGGGTCTTTCAGGTGCATTTTGGCAAACTTTTACAAAGGAATGGCTTCAGTCTGGCCAGTCTACCAAACATTGGGTGATTGCTGCAGAGATGGGTTGTCTTTCTGGAAAGTTTTCCTCTCTCCACTGAGGAAAGATGTAGCTCTGACAGAGTGACCATTAGACTCTTGGTCACCTCCCTGACTATACCCCTTTTCCCACGATCGCTCAGTTTGGCCGGCCGGCTCTACCAAGAGTCCTGGTGGTTCCAAACTTTAGTTTATGGATGAACTCATTGCAACCTTAACTTCTTAAGGCCCAAGCTGTTTGTTTACCAGCTTTTTGTATTTCTCTTTGCTATTTGGGCTTATTGGACCATCCATCCATCTTCTTCCGCTTATCCGAAGTTGGGTCGCGAGGGCAGCAGCCTAAGCAGGGAAGCCCAGACTTCCCTCTCCCCAGCCACTTGGTCCAGCTCTTCCTGGGGGATCCCGAGGCGTTCCCAGGCCAGCCGGGAAACAGTCTTCCCAACGTGTCCTGGGTCTTCCCCGTGGCCTCCTACCGGTTGGACGTGCCATAAACACCTCCCTAGGGAGGCGTTGGGGTGGCATCCTGACCAGATGCCCGAAAAACCTTATCTGGCTCCTATCTGTCATTCTTGTTTTGGTGTGGGTTCACAGTGTGGCGCATATTTGTAACAATGTTAAAGTTGTTTACACAGCCACCCTCAGTGTGACCTGTATGGCTGTTGACCAAGTATGCATTGCATTCACTTGTGTGTGTGAAAAGCCCAGTGACGTGCGGTGAACTAAACACCAGGTGAGGCATAGATACTTTTGGAGTTTTTGTTCTTTTTTTAATTTAAATTCATATGTGCAGCTCTAATCATTGTTCATTTAGGTTGCACATTGGAGGAACAGAAAAAAAGGGAGTTATTTGCTTTCATGAAAACGTTATCATACTAGGATATGATAAATGGGTCCAAAAAGCATTTGATAAATTTGTTTTTAAAAACTTGTTTTTCCTATTTTCTTTTAACAAAATAAATCAAGTATCGTGAGTGTATATTACCTTTCTGTATTTGTATGTGAAGAAGCAATAGCTAACTTCCATGAAAACATACTTTGCATGATCGCATTCATTTGGTCCTAAAGTCCAGTTTAGAGAACTATTTCATCTTGGATACAGTATATAATCCTCCATATTGGCAGACACGTTCATTTCATTCAATTTCATTCCAAGCAATAAAACAATATTTTTTGCATCTTACAAAAAACACCCACACACGCTGGCTTACTCAAAAAAAAAAATGCCATGTTTGTTATAAATGCAGTTTAAAAAGAAATAATAAAAAACAGTCTGGCTTCCATTGGCGAGACATGTGTCTACTGCTGAGGCATTGAACTGCAAGTTGACAACACATCGCCCCCTACCTCGAGGCAGAGGTACTTTCTGCCTCATGGCCTGCCTTTTCCCCGCGACAACAAGCCTGAGCCCCTTGCACACACACGCTCAATACACTTTGCATGTAGCTGTGGAGGCACCACACGTGTCTGCCTCACTTCTCGTCTTCCCTGCTATTTTGATCAGGAAACACAGATTTTCCGCGATTTTAAACCATGAAAATTATCAAAATGTACAGGAACCACACCACAATCACATAGAAAGCATAGACCAAAAGAGAAATATTCAAACTTATATTTTATTACCTCCTTTGTGAAGATCTCATTGTTAAGCCACCTGACAGCACGTGACTGGAGAAGCCGTAGATATGTGGCAGTGCCTTTATGGTTGATTGGCGCTCTGTACTTTTGCTTACGTCCGTGTACACAGCAGCGTTTTGAAAAAGTCATACATTTTACATTTTCAAACCAGTACCAATAACTTTGAAACTGATACTGATCATTGTATTGTACCGTATGTCCCGGCAAGAAATCTGCGTTCAAAAGACTTCGGCTTATTAGTGATTCCTAGAGCTCAAAAAAAGTCTGCCGGCTATAGAGCGTTTTCCGTTCGGGCTCCAGTACTCTGGAATGCCCTCCCGGTAACAGTTCGAGATGCTACCTCAGTAGAAGCATTTAAGTCTCACCTTAAAACTCATCTGTATACTCTAGCCTTTAAATAGACCTCCTTTTTAGACCAGTTGATCTGCCGCTTCTTTTCTTTCTCCTATGTCCCCCCCTCCCTTGTGGAGGGGGTCCGGTCCGATGACCATGGATGAAGTACTGGCTGTCCAGAGTCGAGACCCAGGATGGACCGCTCGTCGGGACCCAGGATGGACCGCTCGCCTGTATCGGTTGGGGACATCTCTACGCTGCTGATCCGCTTGAGATGGTTTCCTGTGGACGGGACTCTCGCTGCTGTCTTGGAGCCACTATGGATTGAACTTTCACAGTATCATGTTAGACCCGCTCGACATCCATTGCTTTCGGTCCCCTAGAGGGGGGGGGTTGCCCACATCTGAGGTCCTCTCCAAGGTTTCTCATAGTCAGCATTGTCACTGGCGTCCCACTGAATGTGAATTCTCCCTGCCCACTGGGTGTGAGTTTTCCTTGCCCTTTTGTGGGTTCTTCCAAGGATGTTGTAGTCGTAATGATTTGTGCAGTCCTTTGAGACATTTGTGATTTGGGGCTATATAAATAAACATTGATTGATTGATTGATTTCTGATATTACATTTTAGAGCATTTATCGGCCGATAATATCGATCATCCCTACTTGAAAGTGATGACATCACACCACATCTCACAAACAACAACGGACAGTCGTTATCCAAAAAGAGGTTGAGGGCAGCAAGGAGAAGAACGAGGCGCACATTAGTGAAACATCAAAGTCATTTCCTGTTTTCCTTACTACAAAATGACGCACGCCTCTTTGGAGCGAAAAGACAACTGGTGTTGAAACACTTAAGTGAAAACATCTGTTTTGACTTAAGTGTTTCTATTGATCGCTGCATCAGTCCCAATCGGGAACTTTTACCAGCTAATTTTCACTTAGCTCAAAATGAAATTAGGGCACTTTAGAGCGGTCATATTATGTTTGGGGTTTTTTTCTTCTATTTTTAAAACACTTCATTTTGGTCTACATAAGCCGGGGGTGTCCAAACTTTTTCCACTGAGGGCCACACACTGAAAAATCAAAGCAAGCTGGGGACATTTTAATATTTTTATTTTAAAGGGGAACATTATCACCAAACCTATGTAAGCGTCAATATATACCTTGATGTTGCAGAAAAAAGACCATGTATTTTTTTAACCGATTTCCGAACTCTAAATGGGTGAATTTTGGCAAATTAAACGCCTTTCTGTTTATCGGTCTTTTAGCGATGACGTCACCGAGGTAACACTGCCGCCATATTCATTTTCACATTACAAACACCGGGTCTCAGCTCTGTTATTTTCCGTTTTTTTTACTATTTTTTGGAACCTTGGAGACATCATGCAGGGTGGGTGTGTTGTCGGAGGGTGTAACAACACTAACAGGGAGGGATTCAAGTTGCACCACTGGCAAGAAATCTGCCGCCAGACCCCCATTGAATGTAACAGAGTGTCTTCACATTTTAGCGGCGATGCTAAGACAGACATGGCACAGAGATGTATGGATAACCTGCAGATGCATTTGCAACCATTAAGTCAACGAAATCACAAAGGTAAGTTTTGTTGATGTTGTTGACTTATGTGCTAATCAGACATATTTGGTCACGGCATGACTGCCAGCTAATCGATGCTAACATGCTATTTACGCTAGCTGTATGTACATTTGAAACTAGATACCCACATTTAATGCGAAACAAACACTTACCAATCGACAGATTTAAGTTGCTCCAGTGTCACAAGATGCGAAAGTCCTGATCGTTTGGTCCGCACATTTTACCGCCGATGCTAATAAGGCAGCCATGCTATGGGCACTTCATTAGGTACACACCGCTATGGCCGAATAGCGTCAATAGCTTCAATTTCTTCTTCAAATTCGTTTGCGCTATCTGCCTCCATACTCCGACCATCTGTTTCAATACATGCGTAATCTGTTGAATCGCTTAAGTCGCTGAAATCCGAGTCTAAATCCGAGCTAATGTCGCTATATCTTGCTGTGGTAACCGCCATGTTGTTTGTATTGGCAGCACTGTATGACGTCACCGGGAAATGGACAGTGGTTTCCAAGATAGCGAAAATAAGGCACTTTAAAGCTTTATTTAGGAATATTCCGGGACCGGTAAAATTTTGAAAAAAACTTCAAAAAATACAACAAGCCACTGGGAACTGATTTTTATTGTTTTTAACCCTTTTGAAATTGTGATAATGTTCCCCTTTAAAAAAACAATACATGTATAAAAATATATATTTAGGCCTCCACTCAAGCTTGGAGGCCTAAAAGGGTTTTGATCAAAAAAAATATTGAAAATGTGTCATTATTCAGTATTACTATTATTATACGCTTAACTCTCTAGATCAACATTAAGACTATCTGTGAATATAACTTTTAAAAAAATTAAGTTGTATGCTATTTTTGTCAGAAAAAAACATTTTTTAATAGAAAAAACACAAAATATGCAATATTTTCAACAAATAACATTTTTAATTGGAATATTTTAGATTATATAACAAGTGTAGTTTTAAAAAGGTCAATAAGTCATGTGTGATTCTAATTCATTATTATTTTTTGAGCAATGACACTTAAATTTTTTTTTTTTTTTTTTTAAATCACACAAGTTATTGGGTCCTATTCAATATCGTGTTAAAAAATAAATAATTATTTTGTTTACTTTTAACACAATCTCGAGATCGACTTCAGATTTATCCGTCATAAGTTTTATTGTTGTTCGTGTTTTTTGTTTGTTCGTTTTAAAACAAAAACGTGTGGTAAACACAAAATATGCAACATTTAACACAAAAAATATCTCAAAGTGGAATATTTAATCTGCGATGAGGAG
Source organism: Nerophis ophidion (assembly GCF_033978795.1). Classification (NCBI taxonomy): domain Eukaryota; kingdom Metazoa; phylum Chordata; class Actinopteri; order Syngnathiformes; family Syngnathidae; genus Nerophis; species Nerophis ophidion. The sequence continues at coordinate 3,200,286 of NC_084624.1, forward strand.
GCGACTTGTCCAGGGTGTACACCGCCTTCCGCCCAATTGTAGCTGAGATAGGCACCAGCGCACCCTGCGACCCCAAAGGGAATAAGCGGTAAAAAATGGATGGATGGAATATTTAATGTGACGTAATTGGTGCTTTGAATAGGTCAACAATTCATAATCACATTGATTTTGATTCATTATTTTTTTTTCAAGAAAGAAACAGCCTGCCTGGCAGCTTTGTGTTATTAGAGTCAAAATTGCAACATTTTCTTGTTAAATTTCACCTGTTTGCTCTTTTATACCACTGTTTATGTTTTTTATTTTTTTAATCGTATTTTTAGAACACACCGTTGGGCCGTTAAAAAAATCCCTGCGGGCCGCAAATGGCCCCGGGCCGCACTTTGGATATCGCTGACATAAGCCTTCGCCCCAGTGCAGCTGGGATAGCCCCCTTGTAAAAACTCACAACCCAGTGGGATGTCAGTGTGAATGACTATGAGAAACCTTGGAGAGGACCGCAGATGTGGGCAACACCCCACCCCCTCTAGTGGAGACCGGATGCAATGGACTTCAAGTGGGTCTAACATAATATTGTGAGAGTTCAGTCCATAGTGGATATAACATACCGTATTTCCTTGAATTGCCGCCGGGTATATAGTATGTGCCTGCCTAGAATTACTAGAATCAAACTCGTTTCGCAAAATAATTAGCGCATGCTTAGCATTACCGCCGGCTCAGGATTAACGCCGGGTCAAACTCGTCACGTCACGAGTGACACTTCACCTGTCATCATTTTCAAAATGGAGGAGGCTGATTTCAATCATTTGAAATCGCATAAAGGGAAGAAGATTAAGAGCTATTCAGTAGGATTTAAGGTCCAAGCTATTGAATATGCTAAAAAGAACAGTAAGCAGCTATGTTTTATTAATATACCGTAGCTGCGTGTGTCAAATATGAGTCATTAAATGACTCCCGCCTCCTGGTGGTAGAGGGCGCTAGTGATCCTTCTTGCGACTACTCGGCTGCAGAAGAAGTGACAACAAGCAGCAAGAGTGAGCAGCGATCGTTCATTTTCCTCTCGCTTGCACTTTTAACATGGAGGATTACATATCTAAAATAAAACAGTTTTCTAAACTGGACTTTCAATCGAAGCAGGAGGTAATAAAGGAAGATCTCCATCGAGACAGAGAGACTTTTAAAACTGAAGAAAGATAAGGAAGACTTCTATAAAGAAGTTATCGATGCTTTTGATCAGAAGGAGCTGCGCATGGACTTCATTTATAAGTAAAGGTGAGACCACAATATTTTTTTTATTAAATGTGCTTTTCATGATGGTATCCTTACATCACACTCAAATTTATAAGCGCAGGCCTAAATGTATCACATGCCTTTGGTAAGCGCCAGAGTGAGAAGAGGTTTTAAATTAATTAGCGCCCCGGCGGCAATTCAAGGAAATACAGTAATAGTGAGAGTAACGTCCATAGTGGGGCCAGCAGGAGGCCAGCAGGAGACCAGCAGGAGACCAGCAGGAGACCAGCAGGAGACCAGCAGGAGGCCAGCAGGAGGCCAGCAGGAGGCCAGCAGGAGACCAGCAGGAGACCAGCAGGAGACCAGCAGGAGACCAGCAGGAGACCAGCAGGAGACCAGCAAGAGACCAGCAAGAGACCAGCAGGAGACCAGCAGGAGACCAGCAGGAGACCAGCAGGAGACCAGCAGGAGACCAGCAGGAGACCAGCAGGAGACCAGCAGGAGACCAGCAGGAGACCAGCAGGAGACCAGCAAGAGACCAGCTAGAGACCATCCCGAGCGGGGACAGGTCAGCAGTGCAGAGATGTCCCCAACAGATGCACATGCGAGCGGTCCGATGTATTAATCACTTATTCTTCTGTTTGGATGCTTTACATTAATTTTGGATGATACCACAAATTTGGGTATGAATCCGATACCAAGTCGTTACAGGTTCGTACATTGGTCATATTTAAAGTCCTCAAGTGTCCAGGGACATATTTCCTGATATAAACAGAATATAAATAAAGAAATAAAAAAAAAGATGTGATGCCAAAAAATATCGTATTCATAGTAGTATCGCCCCTGTACTTGGTATCATTACAGTGGATGTCAGGTGTAGATCCACCAATGGCGTTTGTTTACATTGTGACGCCAGTGAGCTAAGGTGTGTAGAGAAGTATGTTTAGATATTCCTCGTCCTGCAGGGATGATACTTGGAGGAAACTTGATTTGTCGCCATGGAGACGATGATTAGTGATTTAGAAGTCGCTAAAACGCTAGCTAGCCATGTCTTAAAGCACCTTCCTGAGGGCGTTTCAGTGTTAGAACTTCACCTTTATCGCTAGTTTTTAAGCCAAAATGCATGGAGTGACTCTTGCTGGTTAAAGCAGCAAACCAAGCATTTTTTTCATTGGGTTTCATCGTGGAAGTCTCCAACAAATGAATAACAGCAGACGAAACCCATGGGTAAATTTTTACTAGAAGTGTCAGATAATTGCTTTTTTACTGATAGCCAATATTGTCAAACTCTTCATGACCGATACTGATATATACAGTGGTGGAATTAACACATTATGCCTCATTTTGTTGTGATGCCCCGCTGGATGCATTAAACTATGTAACAAGGTTTTAAAAAATAAATCAACACAAGTTATGGAAAAAAATGCCAACATGGCACTGCCATATTTATTATTGAAGTCACAAAGTGCATCATTTTTTTTAACATACCTCAAAACAGCAGCTTGGAATTTGGGACATGCTTGCCCTGAGAGAGACTATGAGGAGGTTGAGGTGGGCGGGGTTGAGGTGGGCAGGGGGTGTATATTGTAGCGTCCCGTAAGAGTTAGTGCTGCAAGGGATTCTGGGTATTTGTTATGTTGTGTTTATGTTGTGTTAGGTTGCGGTTGTTCTCCCGAAATCTGTTTGTCATTCTTGTTTGGTGTGGGTTCACAGTGTGGTGCATATTTGTAACAGTGTTCAAGTTGTTCATACGGCCACCCTCTGTGTGACCTGTATGGCTGTTGACCAAGTATGCCTTGCATTAAGATGTGTCCGTGAGAAGTTGTAGACATCATGTGACTGGGCCGGTACACAAATGCTGTGCCTTTAAGGATTACTGGCGCTCTGTACCTTTCCCTACGTCCATGTGCTCAGTGGCGTTTTAAAGAGTCATATATTATACTTTTTGAAACAGATACAGATCATTTTGAAACCAATACCGATAATTTACCATGAATTGATTAACGTGGACCCTGACTCGAACAAGTTGAAAAACTTATTGGGGTGTTACCATTTAGTGGTCAATTGTAGGGAATATGTACTGTACTGTGCAATCTACTAATAAAAGTATCAATCAATCAAACCGATATTACATTTTAAAGCAGTTATCGGCCAATAATATCGGCAGTCCGATATTATCGGAGATCCCTAATCTCTAGAATAAACAGGATATACACTGTCGTCACACTCTGTAAATTATCACACTTGGGGCAAATTCCAAACTTTTTGCTCAACGGAAGTAGGAAGGAAGGTTAGTTTGTTTTACAAATATCTCCGCAATGCGTCCACTGATTGATTTCAAATTTTTGGGACTTATGCAGATCCCAAATACACATAAGCAGGCACCAATAGGTAAGATAAGTTGGTTTTGCACAATAAGGCCCATTTAAAAGCCTGAAAAAATGCCTGAGTTCATCACACAAATGTAGTGGCGAGCTGCCTTCCTCTTTACATTGGTTGCATACTTGAGGAGGTATGTGCTGAGCTACTCTCAAGTTCTCTCTTCATCTCTAACATCAACAAGCACAGTGTTTAACGGTCTAAAACTAGTAACAAAAATACATTTGCCTGCAGAAAATGCGCACTCAATGCTTCCATTCAGCCACATCGGCTCGGCCTTCTTCTCCTCTCACCGCTTCTGACACACTCATTCTAATCTAATTATTAGGAATATATGTTCTGCCACGCTTGCACAACTCCACTGCAAACTATCTTGCGAAAACAAACGAGGAAAAAAAAGTAGGTTAGAAAGCAAGCCAAGCTTCTCTCTGCTCTCACTTTATTCCAATGATTAAATGTGGCAAGAAATAAAATCCAAATATTTAGTTGTTATTAGATCGTTTAAGGCCAAAGGTCCCAAAACTTTATGACTCAGGGGCCACATCGGGTTAAAAAAATGTGTGTGTGTATATATATATATATATATATATATATATATATATATATATATATATATATATATATGTGTGTGTGTGTGTGTGAGAAAAAAATCACAAGACTACTTCATCGCTACAGAACTGTTTCATGAGGGGTTCCCTCAATCGTCAGATTTATCTGCTGACTGGGACCACTGTTTCCATGGTGACTGTTGGTAATACACTAAGACAGGGGTAGGGAACCTATGGCTCTAGAGCCAGATGTGGCTCTTTTGATGACTGCATCTGGCTCTCAGATAAATCTTAGCTGACATTGCTTAACACAGGGCTGTCCAAAGTGCGGCCCGCGTGTCATTTTTTAACGGCCACGGCACATTTTAAGAATACAATTAAAAACATAAGAAGTTGTATAAAAGAGCAAACAGGTGAAATGTAACAAGAAATTGTTGCAATGCTTATTACTCTTATAACACAAAGCTGCCATGCAGGCTGTTTATTTCTTTAAAAAAGAATAATGAATCAAAATCAATGTCATTTTGAATTATTGACCTACACAAGACTTCAATTACATCACATTAAATATTCCACTTTGACATATTTTTGGGGGAAGATGTTGCATATTTTGTGTTTTACCATATAAAAAACTGAGCTTTTTTTTTTTTTAAAGAAGGGCCTAAAACAAACAAACAAAACATAAACAACAATAAAACTTAAAATTGACGGATATATCTGAAGTTGATCTCAGGAATTATTGTGCTAAAAGTAAAAAAAATGTATAATTTATTTTTTAACACTAATAAGTAGGACACTTTTGGATCTCCAATTATTTTAGTGTGATTTGTTTTTAAGTGTCATTGCTCAAAAAATAATAATGAATCAAAATCCAAAATTAAGGCTCCAATTATTATATAATCTCAAATATCCCACCTAAAAAAGTTATTGGGTGAAAATATTGCATATTTTGTGTTTTTTCCATTTTTTTTTTCTAATGTTGATCTAGAGATTTAAAACTTGCATAATAATAAAAATTATAATACTGAATAATTACAAATTTTTAATTTTTTTTTTTAACCGAAACCCTTTGGGGTCCCCGGGATCATAACTGGGTGGAGGCCTAAATGTATATTTTTTATACGTATATTGTATTGGTTTTTAAAATAAAAAATTATGAAAACGGCCCCTGCTTGCTCTGATTTTTCAGTGTGGCCCTCAGTGGAAAAAGTTTGGACACCCCTGGCTTAACACGATAATTATGAATAATTCCGCTTGTAAGCACAGAGCTAAAAATAACGTTCAAAATACAAAGCATTCTCATGCATTTTAGCCATCCATCCGTTTTCTACCAGACTTGTTCAAGAAGTCGCATTAATGGTAAGAAGTGTTTGATTTATTATTGGTTAACTTCAGAATAAGAATGTTATTAAAACGAATAAGGGATTTATTATACTCTAAACATGTTGGTCTTACTTAAAAATGCACACATTTAGTTGTATTCAGTGTTAAAAAATATGATATGGCTCTCGCGGAAATACATTTTGAAATATTTGGCTTTCCTGGCTCTCAGCCAAAAAGGTTCCCGACCCCTGCACTAAGATGTCATGGTTTGGAATCATGGACGGCACAGAAGGTTCCCCTGCTTAAACCAGCACATGTTTAGGCCCGTCTTAAGTTTACCAATGACCATTTGGATGATCCAAAGGAGTCATGAGAGAATGTTTTGTGGACACATGAGACCAAAATTGTGTTTGGAGGAAGAAGAATGATGCATACCATCCCAAGAACACCATCCCTACTGTGAAGCATGGGGGTGGTAGCATCATGCTTTGGGGGCGGGGGGGTTCTGCTCATGGGACAGGACGACTGTACTGTATTAAGGAGAGGATGACTGCAGCCATGTATTGTGAGATTTTGGCCAAAAACCTCCTTCCCTCAGTCAGATCATTGAAGATGAGTCGTGGCTGGATCTTCCAACATGACAAGGACCCTAAGAACACAGCCAGGACAACCAAGAAGTAGCTTCGTAAGAACCATATCAAGGTTCCGGAGTGGCCTAGCCAGTCTCAAGACCTAAATCCAATTGAATATCTTTGGAGGGAGTTGAAAGTCTGTGTTACTCAGCGACAGTCCGGAAACCTGACTGATCTAGAGAATATCTTTGTGGAGGAGTGGGACAAAATCCCTCCTGTAGTTTGTGCAAACCTGCTGAAGAACTACAGGAAACCTTTGACCTCAGTAATTCCAAACAAAGGCTACTCTACAATATATTAATGTTGGTGTTCAAATACTTATTTTCAGCTTTATCACACAAATAAATGTTTAAAAAAATCATAACTTGTGATTTCTGGATTTTCCTTTTTAGGTTATCTCTCATACAGTGGATATGCACCTACTGTCAACATTTCAGACCCCTCCAGGATTTCTAAGTGGGAGAACTTGCAAAATAGCAGGGTGTTCAAATACTTATTTTATATATATATATATACACATATACACACACACACACACACAGTGGGGCAAAAAAGTATTTAGTCAGCCAGCGATTGTGCAAGTTCTCCCACTTCAAATGATGACAGAGGTCTGTCATTTTCATCATAGGTACACTTCAACTGTGAGAGACAGAATGTGAAAAATAAAAATCCAGGAATTCACATTGTAGGAATTTTAAAGAATATATTTGTAAATGATGGTGTAAAATAAGTATTTGGTCAAGCATTCAAAGCTCTCACTGATGGAAGGAGGTTTTGGCTCAAAATCTCACGATACATGGCCCCATTCATTCTTTCCTTAACACGGATCAATCGTCCTGTCCCCTTAGCAGAAAAACAGCCCCTAATCATGATGTTTCCACCCCATGCTTCACAGTAGGTATGGTGTTCTTGGGATGCAACTCAGTATTCTTCTTCCTCCAAACACCACTAGTTGAGTTTATACCAAAATGGATACATGGATGATACAGCAGAGGATTGGGAGAATGTCATGTGGTCAGATGAAACCAAAATAGAACTTTTTGGTATAAACTCAACTGGTGGTGTTTGGAGGAAGAAGAATACTGAGTTGCATCCCAAGAACACCATACCTACTGTGAAGCATGGGGGTGGAAACATCATGCTTTGGGGCTGTTTTTCTGCTAAGGGGACAGGACGATTGATCCGTGTTAAGGAAAGAATGAATGGGGCCATGTATCCTGAGATTTGGAGCCAAAACCTCCTTCCATCAGTCATGGTATTTAGAACTTAAAAATGATCTGTCTAGGGTACACTTACTCATGACGAAAAATTATATCTTTCTGCGATTAATTTTGAGTTAACTATGAACAAAATGTGATTATCGCGATTAAATATTTTACTTGACAACCCTAACATATATATATATATATATACACACATATATATATATATACATATATATATATACACACACACATATATATACATATATATATATATATATATATACACATACATACATTATATATACATATATATATATATATATATATATATATATATATATATATATATATATATATATATATATATATATATATATATATATATATATATATATATATATATATATATATATACACACACACACACACACACACACACACACACACACATACATATATACATATACACACATATATATATATACACACATATATACACATATATACACATATATATATACACACACATATATATATACACACACATATACATACATACCTATATACATATATACACATATGTGCATGAACATATATATCTATACATACACATATATATTTACGTGCACACATGCACATTTATTTATTATTATTATTTGTCTTGTCCCTACAATTTTTCCCTCTGTCTTACGTTTTTCTTCTTTATATCCCATCCTGCCGTGGTCTGGCTTTGCGAAAAATCGAATATATCCAAACATTTATTAAAGTCAAACATAAATAAGGCAACAGAGGAAGTATTCAGCACTTCTGTGTTGTAAAGTAAATATGTACAGCAGATATGAACATCTACATCAACTATACGAGCAGCTGGACAGGACAGCTAATATTAAATGCAAATAACATCTCACGGGCCATAAAGTGGATGCTGGCGGCAGGATCTGGCCCGCGGGCCGTAGTTTGGGACCCCCTGGTGCAGGCTTCAGTATTGAAGTATTTATTGGCTTGGCTGAGCTCCCTGCATCTCTCGCCTGCAGACATTTGACCACACTCTTCCTGTGACTCACCATCCGAGGATTTTTTAACACCGGCAAGGAAAATAAACGCCTGTTGTTTTCACATATCAGATGAACAAAAAAAAAAACAAAACAGCAAAAAGCTGACTCCTTCTTGCAGCACAATCGGCCTTTTTTCTCATCTTTGTGAGAAGTCGTTATCCGGGCCTCACAAAAGCTTGCACGAGTTCAAGAGTTTGGGCCCAAAAACATGACCGTGTGTTAAGGAGGCAGGAAACCTTGCCAGGGTTTGCACTGCGGGCGATAAAAGAGGAATTTGAAACCATCTAAAGACCTTTTTTTTTTTTAAAAAACACAAGATAAAACGAAACATGTCATCTCCAACCAATCACCCTGAGTGAAAAGTAAAAATATATTTTATTAGTGTGTATTTTTTCAACAGCTTATTTTATTTTGGCAGAAGAACTATTTTACTTGGCTAACAAAAAGGTCACATGAAACGTCTCTTAATCAGTCATTAAAGTTAAATGACCAATGATTGTCTCACACACACTAGGTGTGGGGAAATGTGTCCTCTGGATTGGACCTATCCCCTTGTTCACCCCCAGGGAGGTGAGGGGAGCAGTGAGCAGCAGTGGGGGCCACGCACAGGAATAATTTTTGGTGATTTAACCCCCAATTTCAACCCTTCGTGCTGAGTGTCGAGCAGGGAGGCAATGGGTCCCATTTTTATAGTCTTTGGTATGACTTGACCCGGGATTTGAACTCACAACATACTCATCTCAGGACCACAGAGTAAAGCAGCCAATGCTTTTTGCTTAAAATGATCAAGTTGAAGAGTCATGCTAAGGCAGCTAATGGCAACGACCCACTACCATTGTGTATTGGCAAGGACTTCCCGATACAGTAATTGAGTCATGATATCATTTATCGTTGCAATATTGTGATAGTGATATATTGCAATATTTACACTAAGAACACGAGATGACGAAAATAATTTAGTACAGCGAGAAGTCAAGAGCGTTATTGCATTAGTCGTCCTTGAGTTACAATCGGCCAAAAACCGGACTTTCCAAAAAAACAACTAGATTTAAAAAATAAATAAGAAATTATTTTTAAGAAATTAATATCAAGACATTAAAAATCAGTTGAAAATGTATTGCAATATTTTGCCATACATGATTATTTTCATTATTTCTTCTCCTTACTAGTTCAAAGGTAGAAAATAGGGCCCTGTAACCTGCTCACTGGACTCCTGGTTAGAGTGTCCGCCCTGAGATCAGTAGGTCATGAGTGTCATACCAAAGACTATAAAAAATTGGGACTCATTACCTTCCTTGCTTGGCACTCAGCATCAAGGCTTGGAATTGGGGGTTAAATCACCAAAATGATGCCTGAGCGCGGCCACCGCTGCTGCTCACTGCTCCCCTCACCTCCCAGGGGATGGGTCAAAAGCAGAGGGTAATATCACCACACCTAGTGTGTGTGTGACTATCAGTGGTAAAGACCTCAACGGCGGAGTGAGCGGATGGTTGCATAGAAGCTCCACAACGGTCACAAAGGCGGCGGAAGGCTGCAGCAAAGATGGGCCCCATGCTATTGGACCCTGGCCTTCTCTTTGCCAAGGACAGTGTGCTGGCTGTCTGTGCACCAGTATCCCCACTTTAAGAAATTCCACGCACAGGCATTCCCCTGAAGGCAATCCCACCAACACAGAGCTGGGCAAATATTTTGACTCAGGGGCCACATTGTGAGAAAAAATAATGTCTGGGGGGGGCCAATGTGTACGTGTGTACAAATGATATATACACATTTAGCTATAAAAACCTGCTGTACAGTATGTGTGTTTAGGTCCCTTTTTTCCAGGAACGCTCATTTTAAACCTAACTTTTTAACTACCTCAGCGACCTCAGCCCCAGAAATAGGAGAGTCCACCACAGATTCCCCAGGTACTGCTTCCTCATAGGAAGACGTGTTGGTGGGATTGAGGAGGTCTTCCAAGTATTCTTTCCACCGATCCACAACATCCGCAACAGAGGTCAGCAGAACACCATCCTCACCATACACGGTGTTGATAGTGCACTGCTTCCCCTTCCTGAGGCGGCGGATGGTGGTCCAGAATCGCTTTGAAACCGTCCGGAAGTCGTTTTCCATGGCTTCCCCGAACTCCTCCCATGTCTTAGTTTTTGCCTCCGCGACCACTGAAGCCGCACATCGCTTGGCCCGTCAGTACCTGTCTGCTGCCTCCGGAGTCCTATGAGCCAAAAGAACCCGATAGGACTCCTTCTTCAGCTTGACGGCATCCCTCACTGCTGGTCTCCACCAACGGGTTCTGGGATTACCGCCACGACAGGCACCAACTACCTTGTGGCCACAGCTCCAATCAGCCGCCTCGACAATAGAGGTGCGGACTGTCACCGACTCTGTTCATAACTTTTATGGACAGAATTTCACTAACTGTTCTAGGACGCTCCAATATACACCTCCTGTCCACCTCCACCTCCCCATGCTGTCTCTCTGCTGTTTTGAGGCATGTTTAAGAAAATAATGCACTTTGTGACTTCAATAATAAATATGGCAGTGCCATGTTGGCATTTTTTCCACAACTTGAGTTGATTTATTTTGGAAAACCTTGTTACATTGTTTAATGCATCCAGTGGGGCATCACAACTAAATTAGGCATAATAATGTGATAATTCCACCACTGTATATCTGTATCGGTTGGTATCAGAATTGGTAATCAAGAGTAGGACAATATCTGAATATCAGCAAAAAAGCCATAATCCGACATCTTTAGCACCAAGTACCCTTTGAGAACACATCTAGCTTGACCACCACACATATTTAATGGGCGAGACATGAGCTGGACGTGACGTCAGTAAAATCCAAGCAATAGGACAAATTCCAAATGGCTCGTTGGGAGGAAGTCTGAAAGAAAGCAAGATTGTTTTAAAAATATCTCCTCTGATTTTAAATTATCGGGTCTTATGCAGACCCAAAATGCAAGAACAGCAGGTACCGATAGGTAGGAAAAAAATGTTTACATGATAGGGCCCCTTTATACTCTGGTAATAAAACTGTGGGTCTGAGAATTATTTTGTACTTTTTGTTGAAAAAGCATTGAGCTCCCCGCCACGCAGAGAGCAAATGGTACCGTCCTGTCTACTTCATGTTAATATGGACTGTCGCTTTTGTTTTGGGTCTACAAACCCCGTTTCCCAATGAGTTGGGAAATTGTGTTAGATGTAAATATAAACAGAATACAATGATTTGCAAATCCTTTTCAACCCATATTCAGTTGAATATGCTACAAAGACAACATATTTGATGTTCAAACTCAAACTGTATTTTTTTTTTGCAAATAATAACTTAGAATTTCATGGCTGTAACATGTGCCAAAGTAGTTGGGAAAGGGCATGTTCACCCCTGTGTTACATCACTTTTTCTTTTAACAACACTCAATAAACGTTTGGGAACTGAGAAAACTAATTGTTGAAGCTTTAAAAGTGGAATTATTTACCATTCTTATTTTATGTAGAGCTTCAGTTGTTCAACAGTCCGGGGTCTCCGCTGCAGTGGCGTTTCTGGATGTTGTTGATAAATGGCTTTCGCTTTGCATAGTAGAGCTTTATCTTGCACTTACAGATGGAGCGACAAACTGTATTTAGTGACAGTGGTTTTTTGAAGTGTTCCTGAGCCCATGTGGTGATATCCTTTAGAGATTGATGTCGGTTTTTGATACAGTGCCGTCTGAGGGATCGAAGGTCACAGTCATTCAATGTAGGTTTCTGGCCATGCCGCTTACCTGGAGTGATTTCTCCAGATTCTCTGAACCTTTTGATGATATTATGGAGCGTAGATGTTGAAATCCCTAAATTTCTTGCAATGTCACTTTGAGAAAGGTTGTTCTTAAACTGTTTGACTATTTGCTCACGCAGTTGTGGACAAAGGGGTGTACCTCACCCCATCCTTTCTTGTGAAAGACTGAGCATTTTTTGGGAAGCTGTTTTTATAGCCAATCATGGCACCCACCTGTTCCCAATTAGCCTGCACCCCTGTGGGATGTTCCAAATAAGTGTTTGATGAGCATTCCTTAACTTTATCAGTATTCATTGCCACCTTTCCCAACTTCTTTGTCACGTGTTGCTGGCATCAAATTCTAAAGTTAATGATTTGCAAAAAAAATAAAAAATGTTTATGAGTTTGAACATCAAATATGTTGTCTTTGTAGCATATTCAACTGAATATGGCTTGAAAAGGATTTGCAAATCATTGTATTCTGTTTATATTTACATCTAACACAATTTCCCAACTTATATGGAAACTGGGTTTGTATACCATGAATTTAAGTCGTGGAACCCGACTTAAATAAGTTGAAAACTTATTGGGGTGTTACCATTTAGTGGTCAATTGTACAGAATATGTACTGTACTGCACAATCTACTAATAAAAGTCTCAATCAATCAATGCTTGTCAACATGAGTAAAGAACATTTCAATGTAAGGTGTTGATTTACCAATTTGGCATCTGTTTATTTAATACTTCCAAACGTCTCCGTACGAGGTGATGAGTTCAAGCGTCTGTGAGTTAACACAAAACTCAACAAAAAGTGTTTTTGTATGCCTTACTTCCAATAAACAGCTGTTGATGCAAAGTGAGAAAGTGTGCGTGCGGCAGTCAGAATTGCTCCTGTTTGGGTGCTGTTGAGCACACAAGGCCCTACTGCCGGCTTTTCAATAGAGGTGCTGTCAGATGCCCGTCAGGGAAGGAGGTTGTGAAAAAGAACAAAACAGAGTGACTACGTGACATCAGCAGTTGTTTCCTGCAGCATTTCAACTTGGATGAGCAGTGGGCTTGTTGCGGAGGGGAAGGGAGTAGCAGGTGGTTTGAGTCCCAGATAACATCTGCTGCATTCTGTCGTCACTCAAGAGGCCCAACTTTTATCTTTGGCAACAAACGCTCCACGTTTAGTCATGTTTACATCCGCCAAAGAGCGATGTTTGCGTTACCAATTGCTTGTTAGAAGGTATACTAACCTCATTAGTCAACAAACCCTTCATTTTGGTGCACTTTTCTTTTTGACACTTGTGGTTAAACCAAATTTGGATTCTAGTAGGGTTGTGCGATACGGCCTTTTATTAATATCAATATTTTTAGCAATATCTCTTAACATAGTGTAATTTTCCCCATTCTATTTTGTCAAAATATCAGGGAAAAGCTGTAGAAAAGGGATTATTAACCTACTTGTTTATTTACTGCTAATAGCTGATAACTTTCTGTTTTAAAGGCCTACTGAAAGCCACTACTAGCGACCACGCAGTCTGATAGTTTATATATCAATGATGAAATATTAACATTGCAACACATGCCAATACGCCCGCTTTAGTTTACTAAATTGCAATTTTAAAATTTCACAGGAGTTTCTTCTTGAAAACGTCGCGGAATGATGACGCATACGCATGACATCACGGACTGTCAGGAAATTTTAGCGCTGCACCACTCGCGGCAAAAAGTCTTCTGCTTTAATCGCATAATTACATGGTATTCTGGACATCTGTGTTGATGAATTTTTGCAATTTGTTCATTTAATAATGGAGACGTCAAAGAAGAATGCTGTTGGTGGAAAGCGGTGGATTGCAGCTGCCTTTAGCACCGAGACACAGCCGGTGTTTCTTTGTTTGTTGTGAAGCAGAGCGGTCAAGCGAACATGTTTTCTCTACGTCAACCAGCATGTTTTTGGATGGGGAAATTGTGATATTAAGTCTTAAAGGAGGATTTAGTGGATTATGGGACTTCTTCCTGTAGCTGTCAAAAAAGGCAGCTGTGAGCTTGGCTCCTCGGCTTCTCTCTGAGACACTGCGTGTTCACCGCAGCCATCCGACCTCGAGGTATGTCTTTACAATCTCACTAAAACACTATTAAAACAAAAAGCAGATAAGAGATCTTCCAGAATTATCCTAGTAAATGTGTCCAAATACATCTGAAACGCTCACACTTCCGCCACTTGGAGCAGTCGCTTTTTTTTTTTCTAGTCCTTCACTATCAATATCCTAATTCACGAATCTTTCATCCTCGCTCAAATTAATGGGGAAATTGTTGCTTTCTCGGTCCCAATTGCTCTTACTGCTGGTGGCCATGATTATAAACAATGTTCAGATGTGAGGAGCTCCACAACCCATGATGTCACGCGCACATCGTCTGCTACTTCCGGAACAGGCAAGGCTTTTTTATTAGCAACCAAAAGTTGCGAAAATGATCGTTGATGTTCTCTACTAAATCCTTTCAGCAAAAATATGACAATATCGCGAAGTGATGAAGTATGACACATAGAATGGACCTGCTATTCCCGTTTAAATAAGAACATCTCATTTCAGTAGGCCTTTAACATGTTCTATCTACACTCCTGTTAAAATGTAAAAAGCACTTATTCTTCTGTTGTTTGGATACTTTACATAAACTTTGGGTGATACTACAAATTTTGGTATCAATCCAATACCAAGTAGTTAGGAGATCATACATTGGCCATAATTAAAGTTCTTCAGTGTAATGTAATAATAATAATAGATTTTATTTGTAAAAAGCACTTTACGTTGAGCAAACAACCTCAAAGTGCCACAGTGTAAAAAAAATAGTAATAATAAAAATAAATAAAATATAAAACTAGAAACAGCCCAAAAGCTACAACCAGCATGCATGTCTATAGAAAATCTTTTTCAAAAAGATGGGTTTTTAAGCCTTTTTTTAAAAGCATCCACAGTCTGAGGTGCCCTCAAGTGGTCAGGGAGAGCGTTCCACAGACTGGGAGCAGCGGAGCAGAAAGCCCGGTCTCCCATTGTTCGAAGCTATATATGTAATATAATATATATAAATATAAATAAACAAATACATTTAATAAAGTCAAATACAGATAAGGCAAGTAAATCTGAACATCAAATATATGATTTGCCTGAGAAGCTGGACAGGACATAAAAATAAATAAATAATGAAATTACAATTAACAGTGTTACGGAATGTTATACATTAACACTTTCATCCTCTTTCTCTTGCCTTTTATATCCAATATTTAACCTTTTTAATTATCTTATGACTTTTACCTGAATCAATCAATCAATGTTTCTTTAAATAGCCCTAAATCACTAGTGTCTCAAAGGGCTGCACAAACCACCACGACATCCTCGGTGCAGAGCCCACGTCGGTGACAGTGACAATGTTGACTATGAGAAACCTTGGAGAGGACCGCATATGTGAAAGTGCAGTCCATAGTGGATCAAAAATGTGCAACATTTACACTCGTCAAAAGTTTGGAGACACTTTCTAATGTTATTGAATGAGCAGGTGGCCCATAACTTTTGACTGCTGCTGTGTTGCAAGCCCAAAAGCCTACAGTAGTTATGTGCTGCTTATTCAGTCACTTATCCCCCAAACGGGGTCCGTCATTGATGGACAAAAGTACAGTAAGAGAAAGACAAGCGGTCAGTTGTCTGGCAGGTGAGGCGACACAACAGCACTCATCACTGCTGTCGTCGCAGTCTGCTGCCTGCATACCTTCCACTTTACATTTCCTACTTCCTGTCAGCTCCCGTGCACATCAGGGGCGACGGAAGAGTGCTCATTTGCAATTTGAAAAAAACAAAAAAAAAAACATAAATTATTAAAAGGTATGTTTACGATAAAAGGGAAGTCAATTGACTCCCTGCCGAGCGCATCATTAATTCATGCGGTTAAAACGGCTTTCCACGAATTAATGGAGACCATGCAAGACCTGGCGGTTGCTTCTGGAAACAAAGATGGTGCATCGGGCTGGCAAGTGCTGCATTACGGTGGGACTGAGTGAGTCTTATATGGACTTAAAAAAAAAGGACCTCAGACTAGAGACCACATCGTTTGAATTTGTGGCCGACCACCGCCATGAAAAATTCAAACACAAAGCAACCGCTACTTCATTGAGGACGCCGACCGCGTTCCCACGAGGCAAAACTGTAACACAGCTGCACAACTAAAATAGAAAAAACTACTTTGATTAGCATTAACATGAAAGCAATTGTTCAAATATTCAGGATTTCTGCATCACCAACGACCGCTGATATTTCACACAAGGACTGACGCTGCAAGCCTCGGGAGGCCAGGACAGCAAAGCCAGCTTGTCCTGGTTATTGATTGATTGATTGAAACTTTTATTAGTAGATTGCACAGTACAGTACATATTCCGTACAATTGACCACTAAATGGTAACACCCCAATAAGTTTTTCAACTTCTTTAAGTCGGGTTCAAACTTCATCAATTCATGCTAGCAGGGTTCTGCTCGCATTGATCACATTAATTACGGAGTTTTTTTCTCGTAACTTGTCTTTATGCATGCATGAATGTATTGCAGCCTGAGCGAGCGTGACATGTTTTTGACTTGTTTTGATGTCATATTTTAAGTATTTTTAATGATTTCAATTAAAAGAAAAAGGCTTGTCTTTCCAGGACCTGCCATGAAGAACGCCAAAAAGATCAGAGGAAGTTTCTTTAAAGCAGACAAGACGATGATGACATCCACATCCATCCATTATTTTCCTCCACTTATCCGAGGTTGGGTCACGGGGGCAGCAGCCTAAGCAGGGAAGCCCAGACTTCCCTCTCCCCAGCCACTTCGTCTAGCTCTTCCCGGGGGATCGCGTTCCCAGGCCAGTCGGGAGACAGTCTTCCCAATGTGTCCTGTGTCTTCCCCGTGGTCTCCTACCGGTCGGACGTGCCCTAAAAAAAACCCCTAGGGAGGCGTTCAGGTGGCATCCTGACCGGATGCTTGAACCAACTTATCTGGCTCCTCTTGACGTAGAGAGGCAGCGGCAGCAGCCTAAGCAGGGAAGCCCAGACTTCCCTCTCCCCAGACACTTGGTCCAGCTCTTCCCGGGGGATCCCGAGGCGTTCCCAGGCCAGCCAGGAGACAGTCTTCCCAACGTGTCCTGGGTCTTCCCCGTAGCCTCCTACCGGTTGGATGTGCCCTAGGGAGACGTTCGGGTGGCATCCTGACCAGATGCCCGAACCACCTCATCTGGCTCCTCTCCATGTGGAGGAGCAGCGGCTTTACTTTGAGTTCCTCCCGGATGGCAGAGCTTCTCACCCTATCTCTAAGGGAGAGACCCAAACTCATTTGGGCCGCTTGTATCCGTGATCTTGTCCTTTCGGTCATGACCCAAAGCTCATGACCATAGGTGAGGATGGGAACGTAGATCGACCGGTAAATTGAGAGCTTTGCCTTCCGGCTCAGCTCCTTTTTCACCACAACAGATAGATACAACGTCCGCATTACTGAAGACGCCGCACCGATCCGCCTGTCGATCTCACCATCCACTTTTCCCTCACTCGTGAACAAGACTCCTAGGTACTTGAACTCCTCCACTTGGGGTAAGATCTTTTTTCCCCAACTCTGGACTGTATGAACACCCATCTCATTTCTAAGCAGGAAAATGATGAATCACATTTTTTGCAAAATCTTTTTTTTTTCTGTCATGAAACGGAAGTTTTTGGGGGGTTGGGGTTGGTTCTTCATACTGCATTCATATATGCTACTTTTAAACTTTCATGCAGAGGGAAATCACAACTAAGTCAATTTAGCAAAAGTGTATTTATTAAACAGTCATTAAGCAGTGGCACAAACATTCATGTCATTTCCAAAACAGAAAGTGCAAGATTGTCAGAGACATTTTAAAGCAAGCTATTAGTGCACTTTTGTGCATGATGTCACTAAGATGACATATCAAAACAACACTAAATTAAAGTGCACTTTTTGTACAGAACGCCACTACAATAGTTAAAAACAAATAAAGTGCACTTTTGTGCATGATGTCACTAAGATGAAATATCAAAACAACACTAAATTAAAGTGCACTTTTTGTACAGAACGCCACTACAATAGTTTAAAACAAATAAAGTGCACTTTTGTGCATGATGTCACACAAGATATTTCAATAACTGTCAAATAAAAATGAGCTGCATAATAGGAAATCAAATCGCTATGTGGTAGGTTCCTGCAGATGTTATCTCCTTCTGTTGACTATTTTTGGTCATACGGTGTTAATCTGGAAGTGTTTTCCTCCGCCTTTTGTTGGTGTGGCACCGAATAGAGATGTCGACATGCGGAGTAAGCACTCTTCATTCTCTAGGAGGTGATGCTACATATTAGCGGTAATGCTACTTTTTGTAGCAACACTTTAGCCCCACACTTGACAAACTATGGTTGTCTGTTCGACATATTCCCGCTTGAAGCCAAACCACCGCCAGACGATGGACCCCCTGCTGTTTTTCTTGGGAATTAATTCTTCCTTCATTTGTTACCAGATTGGCACTTTCTTTCTCTCGTATTACCACAGCTAAAGTTACCCATGCTGCTACCTCTCTGCTCTGCGAGAGCGTGTGACGTTGCAAGCACAACAGTATATGACGTGTGTAAGGTGTGCTTGCTGAAGGAGAGACAAGAAAGAGTGGGAAGAGCCTGTAGTGTAATGCCCGCAGCTAAAAGCAACTGCGTGAGAATGTATACTCCAATATCACAATAGTCATTTTCTATATCGCACTGAGACAAACCCGCGATATATCGAGTATATCGATATATTGGCCAGTCCTATACCAGAAGTGTGTAATCTCCATAAAAATGCGCAAGTGACATCATTTACGCTCTGAAGTGAATAAAAACTTCGTCCTCTGACCTCAACAAATCGATGCACGTTTAACGTAACAAACCTGTTGTGGAATTTAAAAGGCTTCCCATCTGAGTGTAAGGTTTGACCGTGCTGACAGATTTAAGACCTGACCTTGTGTACTCTGGGTTTAACAGACGTCAGCAATCTATTTCTGTGTAAAAACAAGATGCAAAGGTTGGCAACATTGCACCCGAAAGCTGCTAATTTACAATGTTGAAAATATGACTTTTACAGAGTGGAAAAATAAATGTTCTCACCTCTGACCCCAGCTATCTTTAGCATAGGGTTCCAGTAGATACACTGCAACACGGCTTATTAGTTGGGCTGGGAGAGATATATCGATATACGCGATATATTGCGGGTTTGTCTCTGTGCGATATAGAAAATGACTATATCGTGATATTCGAGTATATGTTCTCACGCAGTTGCTTTTAGCTGCTGGCATTACACTGCAGACTCTTCTCACTCTTTCTTGTGTCTCCTCACAGACAGCAAGCACACAAACTTACATACGTCACATACGTATACGCCCTCACGGAGCAGAGAGGTAGCAGACTGGGTAACGTTAGGAGTGATGCTAGCGGAGCCGTGCAAGTGGTAATACGAGAGAAAGAAGGTGTGCATGAAGGAAGAATTAATTCCCAATAAAAACAGCAGGGGGTCCATCGTCTGGCGGTGGTTTGGCTTCAAGCGGGAAGATGTCGAACAGACAACCGCAATTTGTCAAGTGTGGGGCACAAGCGTTGCTAAAAAAAGTAGCATTACTGCTAATATTTAGCATCATTTGAAAAGTCACCTGATAATATCTGTTTAAAAATACAGTTTTGGTCAATTGACTTAGTTGTGATTTCCTTCTCTGCATGAAAGTTTAAAATGTACATATATGAATGCAGTATGAAGAAGAATGTTTGAATGTAGACACATAGAATCATCATACTGCTGTGATTATATGTATCAAGTGTTCATTCAAGGCTAAGGTTAAATATCGAGATATATATCGTGTATCGCGATATGGCCTAAAAATATTGAGACATTTACAAAAAAAAGCCATATCGCCCAGCCCTAATCTGTCATTAGACCACATGTACTTTAAGTTAGTTGAAAGGACAACACAAAAATGAAATAACATCAATAAAAGTGTTTTCTTGCTGTCGCTGTCAATCGCTCCAAACACAAGATTGATTGATTGATACTTTTATTAGTAGATTACACAGTACAGTACATATTCTGTACAATTGACCACTAAATGGTAACACCCCAATAAGTTTTTCAACTTGTTTAAGTCGGGGTCCACGTTAATCAATTCATGGTAAAGAATAATCTAAAACTAAAAAGACGCAAAACACTATTAAGCAAAGCAGCAAAAAAAAAAAACACAAACAGTAAGTTCACAAAACAAAACGAAACTTAGCCAGGCTTCCAGGAAGTTAGGACCCTAATCAAAACCCAAACCTAACCGCAACTTATTTTCAGCAGGATTGTTAAAATTGTATTTCTGATTTCCATGTTATGTAGATCCACTTCTGTTGTCATCGCCCCTGTGGGCATGTATTTAAGTGGAGGTGACTTACACTTTTAATGGTAGAACCTTAGGCTCTATCTACACTAAGCCGGATAACCCCTTAAACCAGATCTGGGCCAATTAGGGCCGGGGGCCACATGCGGCCCGTTAAGCTTTTCAATTTGGCCCGCCGGACATTCCCAAATATTTTATTTTAGATCTTTAAAATGGAAAGTGTAGTTGCCATTATGATGTGCACTCATGTTTTCTAATTAGCATAAGTCTTCAACTATACGACATATTTCAATGGTTGGAATCTGCGCTTTTGCATGATACTTTATTAAATAGTTTTGTCCTGATACCAATATTATTTTGATACTGTTCAGTACTTTGATACGTTTCTAAATAAAGGGGACCAGAAAAAATTGCATTATTGGCTTTATTTTAACAAAAAAATCTTAGGTTATATATATATATATATATATATATATATATATATATATTAGGGGTGTGGGAAAAAATAGATTTGAATACGAATCGCAATTCTCATGTTGTGCGATTCAGAATCGATTCTCTTTTTTTTTTTTTCAATCAATCCAACAAACCACTACACAACAATACCATAACAATGCAATCCAATTCCAAAAGCAAAGCTGAGCCAGAAACACTCAGAACTGCAATAAACAGAGCAATTGAGAGGAGACACAAACACCACACAGAACAAACCAAAAGTAGTGAATATTAACAACAACAGTATCAATATTAGTTATCATTTCAGCATACCAGTGATTAAAAATCCCTCATTGACATTATCATTAGACATTTATAAAAATAATAAAAAAGAACAATAGTGTCACAGTGGCTTACACTTGCATCGCATCTCATAAGCTGGACAACACACTGTGTCCAATGTTTTCACAAAGATAAAATAAGTCATATTTTTGCTTCCTGTGATAGTTAAATCCTATGTATTGAATGAATACAGAATAGTTTTGAATCGGAAAAATATCTGTTTTGAATCGAGAATCGTGTTGAATCAAAAAAAAAAAAAAAAAAAAATCAATATATAATCAAATCGCGACCCAAGAATCAATATTGAATCGAATTGTGTAACACCCAAAGATTTGCACCCCTAATATATATATATATACATATATAGATATATACATATATATACATATACACATATAGATATATACATATACACACATACACACACACACACACACACATATATATATATATATATATATATATATATATATATATATATATATATATATATATATATATATATATATATATATATATATATATATATACACACATATATAGACCACATACATACATATATACATACATACACACATATACCACAGGCCACATCGCCCATCCCTATCGGCAACCATATTTTGTAGATGTTCTTACTTCAGACTCCTGAAGGCACTAATTGATGACTCTCTAGCCAAATGTACGCTTTGAACGGGTCACTGGTGACTCATCAACACATCAAATTTTGATGATGAAAAATGAGAAGTATAAATATACTAAGGTCCAAATTCATCAGAATTACATAAGAATGTGACTTTGTTTGACCTTTAAACCTCAGCTGGCTTACTCCACTGAAGTCCCGTCAAACCTTCGTTCAGCATACTTGGAAGCCACGTTAATATTTGTGTACATCTTTGTCATTTTGTAAAAAGGCTTGAAGGTGAAATGAGTATATGCTGATATCATTATGATTGTATCGAATTAAAAAGTACAACAATTTCACTAGCTCAAAAAAGGTGTAAAAATGTCAAAAAGTTGA
Organism: Nerophis ophidion; assembly: GCF_033978795.1. NCBI lineage: Eukaryota > Metazoa > Chordata > Actinopteri > Syngnathiformes > Syngnathidae > Nerophis > Nerophis ophidion. Next base: position 3,222,610 of record NC_084624.1, read on the forward strand.
ATATTGTAAACAACGGTTTAAGCGCCAATCAGCAATTGAATTGAAAACTCAGCCTTTATCCATCCATCCATCCATCCATCCATCCATCTTCTTCCGCTTATCCGAGGTCAGGTCGCGGGGGCAGCAGCCTAAGCAGGGAAGCCCAGACTTCCCTCTCCCCAGCCACTTCGTCCACCTCCTCCCGGGGGATCTCGAGGCGTTCCCAGACCAGCCGGGAGACATAGTCTTCCCAACGTGTCCTGGGTCTTCCCCGTGGCCTCCTACTGGTTGGACGTGCCCTAAACACCTCCCTAGGGAGGCGTTCGGGTGGCATCCTGACCAGATGCCTGAACCACCTCATCTGGCTCCTGGAGGAGCAGCGGCTTTACTTTGAGTTCCTCCCGGATGGTAGAGCTTCTCACCCTATCTCTAAGAGAGAGACCCACCACCCGGCGGGGGAAACTCATTTCAGCTGCTTGTACCCGTGATCTTGTCCTTTCGATCATGACCCAAAGCTCATGACCATAGGTGAGGATGGGAACGTAGATCGACCGGTAAATTGAGAGCTTTGCCTTCCGGCTCAGCTCCTTCTTCACCACAACGGATCGGTACAACGTCCACATTACTGAAGACGCCGCACCGATCCGCCTGTCGATCTCACCATCCACTCTTCCCTCACTCGTGAACAAGACTCCTAGGTACTTGAACTCCTCCACTTGGGGCTCAGCCTTTAATTGGGTCTATTTGTCTAAATTGAAATGAAGACACCACTCTATTATAGTTGCTGTAATTTTCCAATTTGTTGCTGTTTTTTGTTTTTGTTCAACTTGAACTCCACAAAGTGTCACAAGATATTAAAAAACTAACTTTGTGCTGCAAATAACATCCAGGCAGAAAGCCGCCCCTCCTTATAAGCAAATCACACGTTCTCTGTTCCACCACGCATGTAAAATGTCAATTAATGAATGCCATGGTGCTTCATTGATTAATTGATTGACTGAAACTTTTATTAGTAGATTGCACAGTACAGTACATATTCTGTACAATTGACCACTAAATGGTAACACCCCAATAAGGGGGTCCACCTTCATCAATTCATGGTAACCACTTGGTATTGGGTCCAAACCCAAATTTGTAGTATCACCTAAAACTACTGTGAAGTATTGAAAAAAACAGAAAAATGGGTGTGTGTTGCATTCTAACAGAGGGGTAGCTATTAATATTAGTTTTGACAAAATAATCAATTCATGGTACAAATATTTAAGGCTGAAACGACACGTCGACGTCATCGATGATGTAAATACGTCATCGACGACGTCTGTGCGTCGACGCGTCACATATTTCCGTCACACTACCATCATGGCAGAGCACAAAACAGATGATGCGAGCGAGGGGGAAAAAGCACACCAAAAGCCGTCAAAAGTGTGGGAGTGTTTCAATAAACGGCCTAATAATGTGTGCAGACTGTGTCGGGCCTATTATAGCAGCACAACGGCCATGAACCAACATTTGAAAAGAAAACACCTGACATCTTGCCATCACCATCAACTAGTCAATCATCCGTGTGAGTTAACGTTGTCATCATTACACAAAAACATGAATGTGTCAGTTGTATCTGCGTTGTAAATTCATAAACTAAAGCACCGTTTCTGTTCAGTATTTTCCGTATTGGCCCTCTGAAGAGGGGTCGTCACTCAGCATAAAAGGAATTACTCGCTGTGTACTTTTTGCTTGTTTTATTTGGTACTTTTGCAGCAACAGTTGCAGTAGCAGTAGCAATAGTAGCAGCAGCAATAACCTAAAAGTAAACATGAACACAACAAAACAATGTATCTATTTTTGAATCATCATAATGTAAATAGACAGGAATTAATCAACTGAACCATATTATTGTCCACCATGATATGTCATATTATCAATCACTGTGATTTTATCGTAACTTATTAATTTTAGCATTACATTTTATTATCATCATTAATTTGTGTCATGTAACGTTTTAAATGTGATCAGAATCATTTATAATGTCGCCATGATTCATGGACAAGCATACTATTATTATTATTATTTATTTATTTCGGCAATCTTCACATAAAACAAAGAACAAAAAAAACACTCATTTGAGCAATGATTGAGCCAAAGGGGTGTAGGTTGAAGCAACACTTATATAAACCTACCCCATCACAACAAGAACAAAGTTCTAAATGTATAAAATCTAAAACATGCTTCACTTATATATTTTTTAAACAATATATAAGCAACATATATGTAGCACACGTCTCATATACACAGTTTAACACTTAAATCAAACATATACATTTGTACACTTATATATATATATATATATATATATATACACTATTTAAATTCCATATAAAGTGGTAATATATAAATTTTGATATAACCTATATGTATAATTATGCAATCATAAATTGTATTTATGTACATATTATATATTATTGTCTTTCTAAAACAATGTTTGCTCTTTTTTCTTATATTTACTAATGATAAATGATTTAAAAAGCTTTTTAAAAAAAAAACAAAAAAAACAAAGGCGCTCTGTTTGAGCCACACATTACACATTTAAGCCGAACTACAGTAAAGAACTACAAATCCCATCAGCCAAACCAGGAAGCAAAGTGCCGGTATTTTCAAACTCAAGCCAAGAATAAACCTACGATCGTTCAAATTCATCCAGACACACACAGCGTGACAACACTAATACAACAGTTTTCAACCTGCACATTACTGTGGTTGTACCATTTAACTTAATCATTTTGCCGATGTCGTTGAAAAGCTAAAACAGTGAGTGTTTGTCAAACAGCCAGCCAGCCGCGGACTTAGCGAACACACAACAAACACAAAAGAAAGGAAGCGAGCAAACATGGATTTTAAACAATATTTCAGTTGATCTAACCAAGAAAAGCGGACATAAAATGATCTTACCAGCGGGTTATGCCGGCGACGAAGCACGCTGTATTTTACCAAACGAAGAATGACGCCATTTTTAAAAGCTACTCAAGTAGTCACATGACAGTGGTAGCCACGCCCATCTTAAAACTCCCAAGCAAGCCCGCCATAAATACATATACACATAAATACACATAATAATTTACACATAATATACACATAACAAATACACATAATAAATTACATATAATATACACATAAATACACATAATAATTTACATGTAATATACACATAACAAATACACATAATAATTTACATATAATATACACATAAATACACATAAATCCAACAGTTTCGCTCTGAGAGGCGCGTTTGGCGTGCCTGTTCAGTGTTTACAAAGACGCGCTCCTCTTTAACGCTAACGTTAATTAGTTGTGCAAATACCTTTTACAACAATAACAGTTACATATACTATGTATGAACGAACTATTAACTTTCACTTCAATCATACTATCATTGTTGTGTTATTAAACCAATTTAAAGGCCTACTGAAAGCCACTACTAGCGACCACGCAGTCTGATAGTTTATATATCAATGATGAAATATTAACATTGCAACACATGCCAATACGCCCGCTTTAGTTTACTAAATTGCTATTTTAAATTTCCCACGAGTTTTTTGTTGAAAACGTTGCGGAATGATGACGCTTATGATGACGTCACGGACTGTCGGGAAATATTAGCAGCTGCACCACTCACGGCTAAAAGTCGTCTGCTTTAATCGCATAATTACACAGTATTTTGGACATCTGTGTTGCTGAATCTTTTGCAATTTGTTCAATTAATAATGGAGACTATAAAGAAGAATGCTGTTGGTGGAAAGCGGTGGATTGCAGCTGTCTTTAGCACCGAGACATAGCCAATGTTTCTTTGTTTGTTGTGAAGCGGAGCGGTCAAGCGAACATGTTTTCTCTACGTCAACCAGCATGTTTTTGGGAGGGGAAATTGTGATATACATCTTACCGGAGAAATCATTGTCTTATTCGTCATCCTGCAGCAGCTGTCAAAAAAGGCAGCTGTGAGCTTAGCTCCTCCGCTTCTCTCTGGGACACTGTGTTCATTGCAGCCATCCGACCTCGAGGTATGACTTTACAATCATTAAAATCTCACTAAAATACTATTAAAATAAGCAGATCAGGGATCTTCCAGAATTATCCTAGTAAATGTGTCTAATTACATCTGAAACGCTCACACTGCCACCGCCCGGAGCTGTCACTTTTTTTATTCAAATTTTTTTTTCTAGTCCTTCACTATCAATATCCTAACTCACAAATCTTTCATCCTCGCTCAAATTAATGGGGAAATTGTTGCTTTCTCGGTCTGAATTGCTCTTACTGCTGGTGGCTATGATTATAAACAATGTTCAGATGTGAGGAGCTCCACAACCCGTGACATCACACGCACATCGTCTGCTACTTCCGGTACAGGCAAGGCTTTTTTATTAGCAACCAAAAGTTGCGAACTTTATCATCGATGTTCTCTACTAAATCCTTTCAGCAAAAATATGGCAATATCACGAAATGATGAAGTATGGACCTGCTATCCCCGTTTAAATAAAATCTCATTTCGATGAGATAGCGACTTGTCCAGGGTGTACGCCGCCTTCCGCCAGATTGTAGCTGAGATAGGCTCCAGCACCCCCCGCGACTCCGAGGGGATTAAGTGGTAGAAAAAGGATGGATGGATATTTACATTATTTACAATCTGGGGGGGTGGGACGTGGCTTCATGGTGGTACAGGGGTTAGTGCGTCTGCCTCACAATACGAAGGTCCTGAGTACTCAGGGTTCAATCCCGGGCTCGGGATCTTTATGTGTGGAGTTTGCATGTTCTCCCCGTGAATGCGTGGGTTCCCTCCGGGTACTCCGGCTTCCTCCCACCACCAAAGACATGCACCTGGGGATAGGCCCCTCCCACCTCCAAAGACATGCATCTGGGGATAGGTTGATTGGCAACACTAAATGGTCCCTAGTGTGTGAATGTTGTCTGTCTATCTGTGTTGGCCCTGCGATTAGATGGCGACTTGTCCAGGGTGTATGCCGCCTTCCGCCCGATTGTAGCTGAGATAGGCACCAGCGCCCCCAAAGGGAATAAGCGGTAGGAAATGGATGGATGGATGGGGTGGGATGTGGTTAAGTTTGGTTGATATCAGCACTTCAGTCAACAATTGCATCATCTGAGAAATGGACATTGAAAGAGTGTCGGTCTGACTTCATATGACATTTTACCACAAACATTGTCCTAGCCGCTTCCTGCTCCGTCATTGAAAAGGAAAAACATGGCTTCAAAAAGTCTGAGGTTGTGCCATTATTTTGATTGTGTTATTCGTCACTAAAATGATGAATCGTCAAGCAATTGAAGGAAAAGAAGAAGAACTCACCAGCAGTGAGGCAGGCAGGCAGCAGCAGCCTGAAGATCAGCCCGCAGATAACCTCCGAGGCCATGGCGACAACAAAACAACTTTCTCTGTGTCTTTTACTCTCTTCAGATGTTCATCGCATCCCAAAATGTGGGCAAAAGTGGCTCAAATCCCGGCTGTCATCATCATCATCATCATCATCATCATCGGACGTGCGTGCGCACCTCCATCAGCTCCCCGAACAAGACACCTGAGCGCCGGCTTGTCCACGGCGGCGAGAGAAGACCACTTCCAGGCTTCATCCTGGTCTTCATCACCACCAGCATCACAAGGTCATCTTCCAAAAGTTCACTCCATTGCCCCAGAAAAAGTTGGTCAAAATGTTGCCGAAAAGAATCAACAGGTGGTTTCGGCGTTCAGAAACAGCTACTTTTAACCAACTTTAAGTGCTGTCAAAGGTGATTTAGGCATTTAAAACGACGTTTATTTCTTCTCGTTGTGTCATCTTGGTTGGATTTGAACAAACTGGTCTGGACGTCGCTGGTTGAGCTCATTAAAAAGGAGGTCGTTTGTGATTGGCGTTCATTTCAGCCAATCGCCTGGCTCCTTCCGGTTGTCGACTCCGCCCTTTTTTGAATGATTGGCTGCAAAGGGGCGGACCCTGAAACACACATTGAACAAACACCAAAAACGTCGTCACAAATTGAAGAATATATCGTCGGTTCGAACATAATTTTGATGATATTATCACTTTAACGACTTTACTGACCCAATGAGAGACTGAGTTTTAAGAGTTATATTTTCCTATTTAATGGACGACAAAATTACTACTGCTTTGTGCCAAGGAGAAATAGCGCCCTCTGTCGGTTGGAAACGACACCGCACAAGAAGATGTTTCTATTGTAAACACTACAAAATAACAAACATACAACTTATATTTGATTTAAAATATATATTTTTGTTAAAATAACTGTTTGAAAAAAATTAAAATCATACACATCCAATAAAATAAATCATAGTCATTATGCTGTTAAAATGTTGGGTTTCTGGTGTGCTGGACATTATCCCAGCTGACTTAAAACCACACAAGTCCACTGTGCTGCCCCTCAACACAATTGGAATTTTCTTTAAAACAGCAAGTGGTTCTTTATACACACACACATGGGGTCAAGTGGTAGAAATGGATGTGTGTGTGTGTGTATATATATATATATATATATATATATATATATATATACACACACACACACACACACACATCCATTTCTACCACTTGACCCCATGTGTGTGTGTATATATATATATATTAGGGGTGTGGGAAAAAATCGATTCGAATTCGACTCGAATCGTTTACGTTGTGCGATTCAAAATCGATTCTCATTTTTAAAAATATGATTTAAAAAAAAAATTGTTTTTTTTTTTTTAATCAATCCAACAAAGCACTACACAGCAATACCATAACAATGCAATCCAATACCAAAAGCAAAGCTGAGCCAGCAACACTCAGAACTGCAATAAACAGCAATTGAGAGGAGACACAAACACCACACAGAACAAACCAAAAGTAGTGAATATTATCAACAACAGTATCAATATTAGTTATCATTTCCGCATAGCAGTGATTAAAAATCCCTCATTGACATTATCATTAGACATTTATAAAAATAATAAAAAAGAACAATAGTGTCACAGTGGCTTACACTTGCATGGCATCTCATAAGCTGGACAACACACTGTGTCCAATATTTTCACAAAGATCAAATAAGTCATATTTTTGCTTCCTTTAATAGTTAAAACAAATTTACATTATTGCAATCAGTTGATAAAACATTGTCCTGTATAATTATAAAAGCTTTTTAAAAAAAAAAATCTACTACTCTGCTGAAATCCTATGTATTGAATGAATACAGAATCGTTTTGAATCGGAAAAATATAGTTTTTTAATAGAGAATCGAAAAAAATCGATATATCGAATTGTGACCCCAAGAATTGATATTGAATCGAATCGTGGAACACCCAAAGATTCACAGCCCTAACATACATACATACATACATACATACATACATACATACATATATATATATATATATATATATATATATATATACATACATACATACATACACACACGCAAATATATACACTATATTGCCAAAAGTATTTGGCCACCCATTCAACAGATCTGAAGTATGGTGTGGGGTTGTTTTGCAGGAGCTGGGCTTGGCCCCTCAGTTCCAGTGAAAGGAACTTTGAATGCTCCAAGATACAAAAACATTTTGGACAATTCCATCCTCCCATCCTGGACACAAACATTTCTCCCCTCAGGCAAGAGACGACGGTCCATCCAGACCCACACCTCCCGCCACCTGAACAGTTTTTTCTCCTCCGCCATCAGACACACTGTCAAACTTTGACTTGGACATGGATTGTTTCTTCGACGCAGAGGATGATTTGCACGAGTTAGACGTGAATGTGAGTACATCTTTTATTTTAACACTATAACTAACAAAAGACAAACAAGAAGCGCACACAGTGGAGGTACAAAACTTGGCTATGGAAACAAACACTTGCACTATGGCATAAACTATGGACATAAACAAAAGACTTAGCACAAAGGCAATTAACTATGAACTATAAACAAAAACTTACACGACACGGAACCGTGACCGAGGGCATGAATGTAGGAACAGCATGGTAGGGTGTGAAGATGCCAGCCTGAACACTTGGCAACTACCGGTTTAAATAATACCAATCATAATTACAAGCAGGTGTGAAAACTGAGGACAGGGGCGTGACATCACAGGTGAAAACTAATAAGTTGGCATGGAGATGAAAACAAACCAGGAGGTGTCAAGACAGAACTAAATGTCCAAAAAAGTAAACATAATCTGAGTCATACCTGCTCAAGGGAGATGTCCTTTCTGGGTGGTCCATGCAACCTACACAACGACAGCTTAAGTCCGTCACACTGAGATTTTATGATCTATATTGAGTAAAACAACCCTGAAACTAGAATATCAACTGTTGCACAGCTGTGTCATCAACACTCACAAGTATAAAAGTACTTTTTTAAAGTAATAATTTCTTACCTCAAGCATGGAAAAAAAAAAAAAAATCATTTTGACACAAGTGTCTTATAATCAAAACAGATGACAGCCAAATGGACTTTGCGGTTTTATTTTCAACAATAGAACATACGTACTCATATAGTAGCACAATTGGCACAGTACAGTAAATTGACAGTTAATATTTAAACATTTAACGTTTCTAACAATTTTGAACAGAATTAATTAATGCACATTCAGATAAATTCTTCCAAATTACTAATAAAACAATTTTGGGCGGGGAGCGCACTAATTGACTGAAAGAGCACGCACTTGGCGTGATGATAGAATAGAATAGAATGAACTTTATTGTCATTACATCCGATGACCATGGATGAAGTACTGGCTGTCCAGAGTCGAGACCCAGGATGGACCGCTCGTCGGGACCCAGGATGGACCGCTCGCCTGTATCGGTTGGGGACATCTCTACGCTGCTGATCCGCTTGAGATGGTTTCCTGTGGACGGGACTCTCGCTGCTGTCTTGGAGCCACTATGGATTGAACTTTCACAGTATCATGTTAGACACGCTCGACATCCATTGCTTTCGGTCCCTAGGGGGGGGGGGGGGGGGGGGGGGGGGGGGTTGCCCACATCTGAGGTCCTCTCCAAGGTTTCTCATAGTCAGCATTGTCACTGGCGTCCCACTGGATGTGAATTCTCCCTGCCCACTGGGTGTGAGTTTTCCTTGCCCTGTTGTGGGTTCTTCCGAGGATGTTGTAGTCGTAATGATTTGTGCAGTCCTTTGAGACATTTGTGATTTGGGGCTATATAAATAAACATTGATTGATTGATTGATATAACGAGATTAAAGACTCCAACTTAAGGTGCGGTAGTGGGAACAAATATGGGGTGAAATAAATGACAGAAGAGGTAATAAAGGAAAAACTAACAATTGAAATAAACAGACTACTATCCAATGAAAATAAGCAATTCTGTACAATATACAAAACACTATAGAAGTACAAAATACAAAATACTGTACAATATACAGAACAAGACAAGAGTACCGAAGTAATAAATAACAATCAGTGTTGGACGTATTGCACTGGAAGGGTAGTATTGCACTGGAAGGGTAGTATTGCACAGTAGGGTATTAGGGCATTTTATTGTATAGGGGTGAATTATTATTATTATTATAAGTTAGAGTTCAACGTGGTGACAGCTCTGGGAAAGAAGCTGTTTCTGATTCTTTTTGTTCTGGCTCTGATGCACCTGTAGCGCCTGCCTGATGGTAGCAAGTGGAACAGGTGGAAGCCAGGGTGTGTGCTGTCCTTGGTAATGTTTTTTGCTCTGTTGAAGCAACGGGAGTTGTGTAAGTCCTTCAGGGAGGGCAGGGGACAGCCGATAATTTTTTGTGCCGACTTTATGACCCTCTGAATCGCCTGTTTGTCTGCTTCAGTGCAGCTGGCGTACCACACTGTTATGCAGTACGTCAGCAGGCTCTCGACAGCCGAGCGGTAGAAGGTCACCATCAGCTGCCTCTCCAGTCTGTTCTTCCTCAGCACCCTCAGGAAGTGGAGTCTCTGCTGGGCCTTCCGGATGACCGCAGTTGTATTTTGGGTCCAGGACAGGTCAGCAGATATGAGGGTGCCGAGGAACTTGAAGGAGCTGACTCTCTCCAGCTCCTCGCCGTTGATGTAGAGGGAGGCGGGGTCTGCAGTGTTCTTCCTGAAGTCAAAGATGAGTTCCTTGGTTTTTGTGGTGTTCAGTGCCAAATTATTCACTGAACACCACGCTGATAGTTTCAGGACCTCATCTCTGTATGCAGACTCATCCCCCCCTGTAATGGGACCCACTACCGTTGTGTCATCGGCGAGCTTGATGATGGTGTCATGTTATCGATGGAAAAATGCATTTTTAGACATGATTTGCCTGAGCGGCTAGGAGACCCCGAGAGTAACAAGCGCTTGCCTTATTGCTTTTCAATTAAGAACAATAAATTAGTTCTTAGTATTAATTTTCTGGTTTCAAGAAATGTAATGCAGAGCGCAAATCATTAAGTGAAGATAATGGCACTAGCGTTTACTTCATTTAGGAATATTCTTCAACATATTAAGCAAAAAGGTCTCTTTTTTTTTTTTTTTTACCAAGAAAAGTGCACTTGCTATTAGTGAAAATATACTTCCATCCATCCATTTTCTACCGCTTATTCCCTTTCGGGGTCGCGGGGGGCACTGGCGCCTATCTCAGCTACAATCGGGCGGAAGGCGGGGTACACCCTGGACAAGTCGCCACCTCATCGCAGGGCCAACACAGACAGACAGACAACATTCACACAAGGTATTTCTGGGATCATTGAGGTTCGCTAATTTGACTTGTTTTGGAAAGTCTTGACAAGCCATATTTTCTTGTTCTATTGGCAGATAATTTTTGCTTAGTTCAAATAAAATAGCCCTCATTTTTGTTTTTGTTTTTGAACACTGACTTTTTGTAGTGCATGCTGTGGATTCAAAATGAAAACAAAAACAATCGGCTCAAGGCAGGGTGAGCGTGCCTGACATGACTGGATGCAGCAGTCGTAACAAAGACCACATCAGTCGATAACGTCAGGTCTTGATTTGTGACCTCAGCTCCGAGCTGGGATGGGGGACAAGGTGGAAGGAAGATGCTGATCCGATGGCTCCGATAGATGCGAATCTTAAGTAATGCTTGACTTTGATCCATTATTCATCCCAGCCTTGAGAAGAACTTATTGATGAGCCTAAATGGACCCAACTGTTTAAAAGAGCACACTGATGATGATTCATCAACAAATGGGAGTTTGGGTGTGTGATGCTTGGTCAGACCCCAAAATCTAAGTGTGAAGCTGGCTGTATGGTATCAAGCCACAGAAAGCAGGGCTATTGTGCAAAATGGAAATATTAATAGTACTCTGAAAATAATATTAATCACTGGAGTTTGTTTCTAAACATTATATGAGTTATGATGTCAGGAAGAAAAACATGCCTTAAAAGCACCAATTAGGCTTCACTACACATCCTAAAATGCAGTTTGGAGCCAACCACCTGTCAGTCAGCTACAAATGTGGTAGCTGTCAGTTGGATAGTTTACTTTTCATTGATTGATTGAAACTTGTATTAGTAGATTGCACAGTACAGTACATATTCCGTACAATTTACCACTAAATGGTAACACCCCAATAAGTTTGTCAACTTGTTTAAGTCGGGGTCCACCTTCATAAAGTCATGCTCACCAGCTTGGCTTTATTCAAATGTAAGTGTAATGTTAGCATTTGGCTGGCTTACCAATGCTAGCCTGCGATGAGGTAGCGACTTGTCCAGTGGTGTACCCCGCCTTCCGCCTGAATGCAGCTGAGCTAGGCTACAGCCATCCTCCCGACCCTGAGAGGGACAAGCGGTAGAAAATGGGTTGATAGCAATGCATGTGTCCTCCTGTTCCACTCCCTTTTATTACGTTGCTTTGTGTTTGTGGAGGGGGGCGTGGCCTGCGGGCCTGCAGCAGGACAAGGTGTGCCAGGACTGGCCTCGAAGTCAGCGACAGGTGCGTAGATGGCCAGGTGGGCCTTGTTATCTAATCACCTGTCGCTCTGTATAAGCTAGTCGATTTTTGGTGGTCTGTGTGGCAGATAAAAACAGCAAAAAAATTATCCTTTGGCTACAATCTGGTACATTAACACTGTATATGTCCAATAATGTGCATTGTCTCATGTCCTATAACAAAGGAGTTGTAATACACATCTATGGACAGAATTTCTAGGCACAGTCAAGGCGTTGAGGGGATCTGGTTTAGTGGCTGCAGGATTAGGTCTCTGCTTTTTGCAGATGATGTGGTCCTGATGGCTTCATCTGGCCAGGATCTTCGGCTCTCACTGGAGCGGTTCGCACCTCGAATCAGCCCCTCCAAGTCCGAGTCCATGGTTCTCGCCAGTGCCATCTCCGGGTTGCGTAGGAGACCCTGCCCCAAGTGGAGGAGTTCAAGTACCTCGGAGTCTTGTTCACGAGCAAGGGAAAAGTGGATGGTGAGATGGACAGGCAGATCGGTGCGGCGTCTTCAGTAACGCAGACGCTGTATTGATCCATTGTGGTGAAGAAGGAGCTGAGCCGGAAGGCAAAGCTCTCAATTTACCGGTCGATCTACGTTCCCATCCTCACCTATGGTCATGAGCTTTGGGTCATGACCGAAAGGATAAGATCACGGGTACAAGCGGCCCAAATGAGTTTGGGTCTCTCCCTTAGAGATAGGGTGAGAAGCTCTGTCATCCGGGAAGAACTCAAAGTAAAGCCGCTGCTCCTCCACATGGAGAGGAGGCAGATGAGGTGGTTCGGGCATCTGGTCAGGATGCCACCCGAACGCCTCCCGAGGGAGGTGTTTAAGGCACGTCCAACCAGTAGGAGGCCACGGGGAAGACCCAGGACACGTTGGGAAGACTATGTCTCCCGGCTGGCCTGGGAACGCCTCGGGATCCCCCGGGAGGAGCTGGACCAAGTGGCTGGGGAGAGGGAAGTCTGGGTTTTCTTGCTTAGGCTGTTGCCCCTGAGACCCGACCCCGGATAAGCGGAAGAAGATGGAAGTATGGATTAACAGAGCCACAGACACACAAAATGTTTATAAACTGTCTGAATAAAAAAAACTATGCTAGATTTTTGGGCAGTTTTCAGATATGTTTAAAATAGTAAATTGCCATAATACATAATATATAATAATGTGTAATATATATATAATCTTTGCCCCTGTGCTTCAGAGCGCAGCCTCCGGTCTTCAGGCCAGGGTCTTCTAAAAATCCCCAAAAGTAATTTTAAAAACCCGTGGAGACCTGGCCTTCAAAGCTTTGGCTCCCAGACTCTGGAACAATTTGCACCAGTCCCTCCGTGATCTTGACTGTGTTGAAACGTTTTAAGAAACATTTGAAAACTTCTCTTTTTAGTACAGCTTTTAGTTAATGCACCTTTTAACTATCACTTTTAACCCACTTTGTATCCTTTTTATGATGTTGCCCCTGTTGTTTTAAATGGAATTGTTGTTTTACTTCACCTATGTTTTATAGAGCGTTTTCCGTTCGGGCTCCAGTACTCTGGAATGCCCTCCCGGTAACAGTTCGAGATGCTACCTCAGTAGAAGCATTTAAGTCTCACCTTAAAACTCATCTGTATGCTCTAGCCTTTAAATAGACCTCCTTTTTAGACCAGTTGATCTGCCGCTTCTTTTCTTTCTCCTATGTCCCCCCCTCCCTTGTGGAGGGGGTCCGGTCCGATGACCATGGATGAAGTACTGGCTGTCCAGAGTCGAGACCCAGGATGGACCGCTTGTCGGGACCCAGGATGGACCGCTCGCCTGTGTATCGGTTGGGGACATCTCTACGCTGCTGATCTGCCTACGCTTGGGATGGTTTCCTGTGGACGGGACTCTCGCTGCTGTCTTGGATCCGCTTTGAACTGAACTCTCGCGGCTGTGTTGGAGCCACTATGGATTGAACTTTCACAGTATCATGTTAGACCCGCTCGACATCCATTGCTTTCGGTCCCCTAGAGGGGGGGGGTTGCCCACATCTGAGGTCCTCTCCAAGGTTTCTCATAGTCAGCATTGTCACTGGCGTCCCACTGGATGTGAATTCTCCCTGCCCACTGGGTGTGAGTTTTCCTTGCCCTTTTGTGGGTTCTTCCGACGATGTTGTAGTCGTAATGATTTGTGCAGTCCTTTGAGACATTTGTGATTTGGGGCTATATAAATAAACATTGATTGATTGATTGATGTTTTGTACGGCGCTTTGTGGTTTTATCTGTGAGAAGCGCTTTATAAATAAATAAATACTACACGACATGCATATGCACATGAGACATAATGTCATTACATTGATAGATTCTGTTTTAATGTTATGGTATTTTCATTTAAGAGGATATTCAGCCTGCTCTATAGACACCGGAACTGACAAATGGGCCGAGATGCTATAGTGCACCTGCAATGACGAACATTAGCTCGTTATTGCACTATAATTGCTTTGAATGCTTACTGTTGTCCTTTAGCATCATAGCATCTGTGCACACTAATGCACCGACCCAGCATGGCGGCCACACCCCGACAAGCTAGCACGTCGAGTAGTTAGTTATTAGTGTCATTACATCACCACCAGGAAGTTTTGCAGCACTCTCACACTGCAGGATGGGCTGAGGGCCGGGTTTGAAGTTGGCATAGCAGTATTGACCGGATGCCATTCTTTTTCCAGAGGTCCTATACTCCAGGGTTTTTCAGCCTTTTTTGAATCAAGGCACATTTTTTGCGTTGAATCTGGAGGCACACCACCAGCAGAAATTATTAAAAAACAAAACTCAGTTGACAGTAAAAAGTCGTCGTTGCAATTGTTGGATATGACTTTAAAGCATAAGCAAGCATGCATCAGTATAGCTCTTGTCTCAAAGTAGGTGTACTGTCACCACCTGTCACATCACGCCCTGACTTATTTTGCTGTTTTCCTGTGTGTAGTCTTTTACTTCTTTGTGTTGCGGCACATGCGCAGTCTGCGTCTCCCTCTGCTGTGGGACCACCCAGAGGACCCGCTGACAGCGCACCTGGACACGCCCCCGCTCACGCTGAGCGCAGCACGACCACGCAGCGACGAGCCTGCACTCATTTATCGATCTGCTCACCTGGTTCTAATAATAATAATAATGGATTAGATTTATATCGCGCTTTTCTATTGTTAGATACTCAAAGCGCTCACAGAGAAGTGGGAACCCATCATTCATTCACACCTGGTGGTGGTAAGCTACATTTGTAGCCACAGCTGCCCTGGGGTAGACTGACAGAAGCCTGGCTGCCAGTTTGCGCCTACGACCCCTCCGACCACCACCAATCATTCATTCATCATTCATTCACCAGTGTGAGCGGCACCGGGGGCAAAGGGTGAAGTGTCCTGCCCAAGGACACAACGGCAGCAATTTGGATGTCAATAGGTGGGAAGCGAACCTGCAACCCTCAGGTTTCTGGCACGGCCGCTCTACCCACTACGCCATGCCGCCCCCAATAAGGGCAAGATTAATAGTGGACCCAAGGATCGGCGCGGGAACTTAGTTCTCATACGGTGAACCATAAGCGAAGCTCTCTGCGCTATTCTTGTTTCCTCTCCGTGGCCTGACTTGTCCCTTGTCTTCTCACCGTGTCCCCGCAATACGCTCTGTCGCCTGCAAATTGAACTTTTCCCAGGATCTCCTTTTTTCTCTGATTGCCTCCTTCGTTCCTCGACTCCTTGCTCGCCCCCAGGCAACGACTACTCACTCCTGTCTTTCGACCCTGCTTCCGCCCCTGAACAATCCTGTCTGCCTCACCCTTGTCTGACAGCACCGTGTCTCAAACACTTATGGTAAAGCGCTCCAATTAACTACTTCACATAGTCTTACAGCATACACACTCTTGCGTTTTTGACACACACCATTCTATAGTTTATTAATATTGTTTATTATTATTGTTATTAGTATAATCTATATATTAAATCTCTGTACACTACAGCCACCTGGTGTCCGTTTGCCATCACTCCTTTTGTTAAACCATAACACTTTGTAGCCGGTTCAGTTTTAGTTTCGTTCTGCATAGCCTTCCCTGAGCTTCAATGCCTTTTCTCAGGGTCACTCACCTTTTGTTTATTTTTGGTTTTCAAGCATTAGTCACCTATTTACCTGCACGCTGCCTCCAGCTGTTTCCGACATCTACAAAGCAATTAGCTACCGGCTGCCACCTACTGATGTGGAAGAGTATTACACTGTTACTCTGCCGAGCTCTAGACAGCACCGACACTCAACAACAACACATCATTTGCAGACTATAAATACTGGTTTGCAAAAAATATTTCTAACCCATCCATCTGGAGCCAATCTCAGCTGTGTTTCGGGTGGAAGGCAGCGTACCCCCTGGACAAGTTGCCACCACTTCACGGAGCCAACACAGACAGACAACATTCACACTCACATCCACACACTAGGGACAATTTAGTGTTGCCAATCCACCTATCCCCAGGTGCATGTATTTGGAAGCCGGAGTACCCAGACGGGAACTCATGCAGTCACAGGGAGAACATGCAAACTCCGCACAAAAAGATCCCGAAACCGGGATTGAACTCAGGATCTTCGTATTGTGAGGCAGGCGCACCAACCCCTCTTCCATCCTGCTGCCCATATTTTTACTCCAAGTAAGTGAAATTAGATCATCTCCCACGGCACACTACTGCGGTTGAAAAAACACTTCAAGTTATGCAACCGAAATGCTCGACATCATCATCCCGGGGAGGAAGCATGGAGGTGATTTACTGAGTGGTGGGTGCAGCGTTCCCAATCAGGCCTCATTGGCAGCCAAATGCACATGTAATTCAATTCCACCTTGAGTCATTAAACATGTTAGACAATCATACACACAACTCCTCACACACGTACACAACATCTGATGCATCATCCTCTAGCGTTTTAGCTTTTTAGGCAACCATCAGTGCTCTGCATTAAGCAGTAATGTGATTTTAACTGGGAACCAAGTTTAGTAAGTCAAAGTTTCCTGTTGAGCCAACAGAACGGGAGCCACTAATGGACCTTGCCAATAAAAGGCAGCTACGATTGTTCGATTGATTGATTGATTGAAAATTTGTGTAAGTAGATGGTACAGTACATATTCCGTACAATTGACCACTAAATGGTTGTCAGAGTTAGTTTGTGACGAACCCCAAGATGCAGAGAAGGAGGGAGGAATTTTGCAGGAAAACATGATTTAATTTAGACACTAAGACAAAAACAAACAAAAAGCGCACACGTAGGCGGATAACAAACAAAAAGAGCTAGCATGGGAACTAGAAAATAAATGGAGCTTAACATGGAAGCTAACAAAAAGGCCTAGCGTGGAAGCTAGCAGGTCTCGAGCTGCAAACAGAGGTCGTACATGAAATATTAAAACAAACTTGGAAGCAGGGAACAAAAGGCAGTAAGCTAAAAACCGCAATCGAATAAAGCTTACAGCAACGCTGCATTGACAAAACACGATAGGTAGCAACGACAAGAGCGACATCGACATAATAATCCAGCACTCGCCTGGAGGACAAAACAGGTTCAAATAGGAAGCGGGCTGATTGACACCAGGTGTGGCCAGGTGCCAATCAGTCGCAGCTGAGGGAAAACAGCACACGGGGGAAAAAACAGGAAACAGACACAATAAGAGCGCTGACAGGAACTAAAAACAGGAACTACTAAACACACAGAGGAAAAACTAAAACACAAACACAATTGTCAGTGGCAAGCCTGACAATGGTAACACCCGAATAAGTTTTTCAACTTGTTTAAGTCGGGGTTCACGTTAAATAATTCTGCTCGAGTATGAAAAATAAATATATTTTACCATAAAAGTATGTTAAAACGCCCAAAAGGTGACTTTTCCCAATTGAAGGGCCGTACAATGTTGTGGTAATGCCCCTTTTGGCCACTTGATGGCGCACGCGGTGATCAAGCGTGCTCACGTCACGTGATTGAGACACTTCCTTGTTATTTCCATGGCGTCCTTTGCGTTACTGCTGCGGTGTTGTTGTTTTTGTGTCTTTTTGCTTCTCTTCTCGCACAGAAGCGCTTCTCAGCTCCTGAATGCACCTTGTTACAAACCCATAAAAGACGACAGGCCGGATTTTGTCAGGTAAGTTGATTAATGGGACACAAACTCTTGATTTGGACCTTTTTTTTGTACCGTGCTATGTATCTGGGATCAGTTTATATTGTTGCTAATCTTCAGTGAGGGACTTCTTACTACACATTTTTCGCGTTTTTCTAAAGCTAAATTGTTGAATAGAACGAACCTTATTGTTTTTATTATGAGGGACAAGCGGTAGGAAATGGATGGAAGTCAAGTAATGGCTTCATTTTTAATGTGAGATACAGTCTGGTGTGCCGTGGGAGATTGTCTAATTTCACCTATTTGGGTTAAAAAATATTTTTTGCAAACCAGTAATTATAGTCTGCAAATGATGTGTTGTTGTTGAGTGTCGGTGCTGTCTAGAGCTCAGCAGAGTAACCGTGTAATACTCTTACATATCAGTAGGTGGCAGCCGGTGCTAATTGCTCTGTAGAGGTCGGAAACAGCGGGAGGCAGTGTGCAGGTAAAATTGTTTCTAATGCTTAAACCAAAAATAAATAAAAGGTGAGTGCCCCTAAGAAAAGGCATTGAAGCTTAGGGAAGGCTATGAAGAACGAAACTAAAACTGAACTGGCTACAAAGTAAACTAAAACAGAATGCTGGACGACAGCAAAGACTTACTGTGGAGCAAAGATGGCGTCCACAATGTACATCCCAACATGACATGACAATCAACAATATCCCCACAAAGAAGGATTAAAAACAACTGAAATATTCTTGATTGCTCAAACAAAGTACATGCGGGAAATATCGCTCAAAGGAAGGGTTCAACCTTTTGATTTGGACCTTTTTATGTCTCCTTTAAACTTGTCCGAGCACAGTAGAGTACCGTGCTATGTATCTGGGATCAGCTTATACTGTTGCTAATCTTCAGTGAGGGAGTTCTGACTACACATTTTTCTAAAGCTAAATTGTTGAATAGAACAAACCTTATTGTTTTTCTGAGGGACAAGCGGTAGGAAATGGATAGAAGTCAAGTAATGGCTTCATTTTTAATGTGAGATACAGTCTGGTGTGCCGTGGGAGATTGTCTAATTTCACCTATTTGGGTTAAAAAATATTTTTTGCAAACCAGTAATTATAGTCTGCAAATGATGTGTTGTTGTTGAGTGTCGGTGCTGTCTAGAGCTCGGCAGAGTAACCGTGTAGTACTCTTACATGTCAGTAGGTGGCAACCGGTGCTAATTGCGCTGTAGATGTTGGAAACAACGGGAGGCAGTGGGCAGGTAAAATTGTTTCTAATGCTTAAACCAAAAATAAACAAAAGGTGAGTGCCCCTAAGAAAAGGCATTGAAGGTTAGGGAAGGCTATGAAGAATGAAACTAAAACTGAACCGGCTACAAAGTAAACAAAAACAGAATGCTGGACGACAGCAAAGACTTACTATGGAGCAAAGATGGCGTCCACAATGTACATCCCAACATAACATGACAATCAACAATGTCCCCACAAAGAAGGATAAAAACAACAGAAATATTCTTGATTGCTAAAACAAAGTAGATGCGGGAAATATCTCTCAAAGGAAGACATGAAACTGCGACAGAGAAATACCAAAATAAGAGAAAAAGCCACTAAAATAGGAGCGCAAGATAAGAACTTAAACACTACACACAGGAAAACAGCAAAAAACTCCAAATTAAGTCAAGGCGTGATGTGACAGGTGGTGACAGTACACCTACTTTGAGACAAGAGCTATATTGATGCATGCTTGGTTATGCTTTAAAGTCATATCCAAAAATTGCGTCAACTTTTTACTGTCAACTGAGTTTTGTTTTTTTAATGATTTCTGCTGGAGGTGTGCCTCCGCATTTTTTTCCAAAAATGCGCCTTGGCTCAAAAAAGTTTGAAAAACTTTGGTGTAATTCCCCTACTTCCGCCTTTAAAAGTATGGTACCAAACAATAATGTAAAACATTATTGTTTGGTACCATAAAAGTTGATCAGCAAAGGTTCAATTGCTAAAAATCCAAAATGATGAGCTTGTGTTCCGTCAGAGCACAGGTGTATAAAAAAAAGGCCTATTTGAAAATCAAACTGTGGTTTTACTGTAGGACTCACCCTCGGCCCCACGAGTACACAAATGTGTCCGATCTCCCTCAGTCGTGGGACTGGAGGAACATTGACGGGAAGAATTACGTGAGCGCCACCAGGAACCAGCACATCCCCCAGTACTGCGGCTCCTGCTGGGCCATGGGGGCCACCAGCGCCCTGGCTGGTAACCATGGCGACACCAAGGCGATCAATCAAAAGACAACACTAACTTGTCGCTGTCCTGTCCTAGACCGTATCAACATCATTCGCAAGGGAGCGTGGCCCTTGGCGTACCTGTCGGTGCAGAACGTCATCGATTGTGGGGGCGCGGGCTCTTGCTACGGCGGGGACCACATGGGAGTCTACGCCTACGCGCACCACCACGGCGTCCCGGACGAGACCTGCAACAACTACCAAGCCACGAACCAAAGTAAGACATTTACAAACTTTAACAGTACTTAACTTCTTTTTACACTTGCATGACAATTCATAATGGTAAAAATGGTTGCCGTTACGTCTACGATTTGGGGCGGGCGATACCGCACATTTCTGTATCATTCCAAAACCAGGTAAATACTTTGATTTCTCTGTTTTGTGTGAATGTTATTGTTGTTTGATTGTATGTACACACCAACCTGTGTTGGGGACTACAGGTAAATTAGACTTTGGCTGAAACCTGACATATTTACATATTGCATATATGTTCATTGATATGTGCTGGCCCTATTTTGAATAAAGAATTTAATTTCATTTAATTATGCTGATATGGGGCAGCACGGTGCAACAGGGGTTAATGCACGTGCCTCACAATACAAAGGTCAATCCCGGGCTCGGGATCTTTCTGTGGGGAGTTTGCATGTTCTCCCCGCAACTGCGTGGGTTCCGTCCGGGTACTCCAGCTTCCTCCCACCTCCAAAGACATGCACCTGGGGATAGGCCCCTCCCACCTCCAAAGACATGCACCTGGAGATAGGCCCCTCCCACCTCCAAAGACATGCACCTGGGGATAGGCCCCTCCCACCTCCAAAGACATGCACCTGGGGATATGTTGATTGGCAACACTAAATGGGCCCTAGTGTGTGAATGTTGTCTATTTGTGTTGGTCTTCTGATGAGGTGGCGACTTGTCCAGGGTGTACTCCGCCTTCCGCCCAAATGCAGCTCAGATAGGCGCCAGCGACCCCCGCCGCCCCAAAAAGAGACAAGCGTTAGAAATGGATGGATGGGTATGCTGATATGGATATTGATACCGATATTTTACTGACATTTTTTCAAGATTCTTGAAGGATTTTGTTATTGTAATTTCTTGATGGCAATTTTAATTAAAGTACCTTAAGAAACTTATTAACAGTTTAACAACATATACATACCCTGTGATGAGGTGGCGACTTGTCCAGGGTGTACGCGGCCTTCCGCCCGAATGCAGCTGAGAGAGGCTCCAGCACCCCCCGTGACCCCAAAAGGGACAAGCGGTAGGAAATGGATGGATGGAAAATAATACAACAACGTAAGACAATGTAACAATAACTACAAAAAATGCAATCATTCTCTTATTGAAATAATATAACAAATAAATATTACAAGAACAATATGTGTAACCATTAACAAAAAACTGATATTTTGTCAAAATAAATATAAAACAGAACTGAAAAATATATGTCAGCTGTTTTTAACGTATATTTACCCATGAAAGTCCTATTGAGAATATGAATCTCTTTTTCAAGGGAGTCCTGCTCATTTCATACAGCATTGTAGGCGGCACTGGGAGCAAGGTGGGTAAAGGGTCGCCCGAGACACAACGGCCGTGTTTAGGATGGCGGAAGCTAGCATCGAACGTGCGACCTGCAGGTTGCTGGCACGGATGGTAGAGCAGCCGACCCAGCATGTCGATCCCAAATATAATTTTATACTGATACGACTCCTGATATAGATATTGTTATTTGGATTGTTGAGATTTTTTTCAAGCGTCTAGAAACTTTTAATGACTTTTTAATCAAACACCCGCACCGTAACACAACATAAACACACAAGAACTAATACCCAGAACCCTTTGCAGCACTAACTCACGGGACACTATAATATGTTTTGAGGCATGTTTAAAAAAAATCATGCACTTTGTGACTTCAATAATAAATATGGCAGTGCCATGTTGGCATTTTTTCCATAACTTGAGTTAAATTTATTTAGAAAACCTTGTTACATTGTTTAATGCATCCAGCGGGGCATCACAACAAAAATAGGCATAATAATGTGTTAATTCCACCACTGTATAAATCGGTATCGGTTGCTATCGGTATCGGTAATTAAGAGTTGGACAATATCGGAATATTGGATATCAACATAAAAGCCATTATCGGACATCTCTGGTAATAAGTAGGGGTGTAACAGTGTATTTGTATTGAACTGTTTCGGTACGGGGGTGTACCGAACAAGTTTCCAAGCTAAAGTCTTAACAAGCTGCTCTGCTTCTGCCTCTGTCTCAGCACCCAGCATTGTCCCACCCACACAACCATCTGATTGGTTACATATATTGCGGTTACAGCCAATCAGCAGTGCGTATTCAGAGCGCATGTAGTAAATGCTTCAGCGTCGAGCAGATATGTATTTAGCAGGTGAGCATAAGGCAGCGTACTCTCCCCAAATGATAATAAACACATCCCAGTCAACTACTACTAACATCACTATGAGCTCTTTGAACTTCTAGAAACTTAAACTGCAGCTCAGCTCACTCACAGTTCTGGCTTGAGGTGAAGGCTAATTAGCTTTTAGCGTAACGTTAGCTCATTTTGCGGTGTGTGTGTGTGTGTGTGTGTGTGTGTGTGTGTTTTACGGACAGAAAAACTTTGAATGGCAGGGTCCCTGCTATCACATGTTGATAAAAATATATTCCATCCATCCATCCATTTTCTACTGCTTATTCCCTTTTGGGGTTGGGGGGGCGCTGGCGCCTATCTCAGCTACAATTGGGCGGAAGGCGGGGTACACCCTGGACAAGCCGCCAACTCATCACAGGGCCAACACAGATAGGCAGACAACATTCACACACTAGGGACCATTTAGTGTTGCCAATCAACCTATCCCCAGGTGCATGTCTTTGGAGGTGGGAGGGGCCTATCCCCAGGTGCATGTCTTTGGAGGTGGGAGGGGCCTATCCCTAGGTGCATGTCTTTGGAGGTGAGAGGGGCCTATCCCCAGGTGCATGTCTTTGGAGGTGAGAGGGGCCTATCCCCAGGTGCATGTCTTTGGAGGTGGGAGGGGCCTATCCCTAGGTGCATGTCTTTGGAGGTGGGAGGGGCCTATCCCTAGGTGCATGTCTTTGGAGGTGGGAGGAAGCTGAAAGTACCCGGAGGGAACCCACGCATTCACGGGGAGAACATGCAAACTCCACACAGAAAGATCCCGAGCCTGGGATTAAACCCAGGACTGCAGGACCTTCGTATTGTGAGGCAGACGCACTAACCCCTCTACCGCCGTGAAGCCCGATAAAAATATAACATTTACATAATAAAAATCAACTACAGGCTTCCCAAATGCTGTAATAAATTAAGCATGATGAGTTGACTTGAAACTGTTTAATGTTGAACTTTTTATATGTAGAAGAAAAGTTGTCATTTTATTTCATCTAAGCAACAACTTGAGGCAGTTTAATATTGATTAACGTGGGCAGAATTATTATTATAGTGTTCCCAATGTTAAAAGGATAAAGCCATTGTTTACAAACTTGGTAAAAAAATAACCAAAAATGTATATTTAGTTGTTTTCTTACTGTACCGAAAATTAACCAAACCGTGATCTCTAAACCAAGGTACGTACCGAACCGAAATTTTTGTGTACCGTTACACCCCTAGTAATAAGAGTTAAAAATAGCGTCAGACTTTATGTGATGTCTTCTGGGGCCACAATATTACTTTAATTTGTTTTCAAGAACAAAATAAAACTTTTATGTTCAAGATCTGGCTGTAATAAAAGATGCTTTAGTGGCGCACTACATTCAATTACATGAAGGAGAAACCCCGTGTGTGTTACATGACAGACACACTTCAACAGTAGTGTGTTCTGTGTTTTCATTGTTTCCACCAGAATGCAAGCTGTTCAACCAGTGCGGCACTTGCGCCTCTTTTGAGTCGTGCGGCGTGGTCAGGAACTACACCGTGTGGAAAGTCGGGGACTACGGCAAAGTGTCCGGGAGAGACCGCATGAAGGCTGAGATATACTCCAAAGGACCCATCAGGTAAAAGTCACGGAGACACGAGCGGAGCAGCTGCATTAGTTTGTAAATACTGTAGTGTCTAATTGCAGTACTTATAGTTGATATATATATGGACTATATATATATATATTATATAGTTCCATTTGAGGCAGTGGAAACACATATGCTTGCATACTAAACGGAACCACAGTAAACTGCATTGGTGAAACTTGGCTCAAGAAAAATTGGTACTTTTTATTTTCATACTTTTGATTTTTAATTGAATGTTGTTTTTCTGGTTTTTATCCTCAAGGACATTTCAGAGAAATGCTCACGTCACTTGTTCTTGTCATTACCACTAACTGCCAGAAGGGGGAAACATCCATCCATCCATTTCCTACCGCTTGTCCCTCTAGGGCAGGGGTCCCCAAACTTTTTGGCTCGGGGGCCGCATTGGGTTGGCTGGGGGCAGAGCTGTATGTATGTATGTATGTATGTGTATATATATATATATATATATATATATATATATATATACACACATACTAGTGATTTCGGGCTATATAAGTAAACATTGATCTGTCTATCTGTGTTGGCCCTGTGATGAGGTGGCGACTTGTCCAGGGTGTACCCCGCCTTCCGCCCGATTGTAGCTGAGATAGGCGCCAGCGCCCCCCGCGACCCCGAAAGGGAATAAGCGGTAGAAAATGGATGGATGGATGGATGATATGTACACACATTTTCTACCGCTTGTCCCTTTTGGGGTCGCAGGGAGTCACTATATATATATATATATATATATATATATATATATATATATATATATATATATATATATATATATATATATATATATATATATATATATATATACATATATATATCTCCTAATGATTGAGGGAACCCCTCATGAAACAGTTCTGTAGAGATGAAGTAGTCTTGTGATTTTTTCCCACACCTACCTATATATATATATATATATATATATATATATATATATATATATATATATATGTATATATATATTAGGGCTGCGAATCTTTGGGTGTCCCACGATTCAATCCAATATCAATTCTTGGGGTCGCGATTCGATTATAAATCGATTTGTTTCGATTCAACGCGATTCTCGATTCAAAAACGATATTTTTCCGATTCAAAAGGATTCTGTATTCATTCAATACATAGATTTCAGCAGGATCTACCCCAGTCTGCTGACATGCTAGCAGATTAGTAGTTTAAAAATTAACATAAAAAAGCTTTTATAATTGTAAAGGACAATGTTTTATCAACTGATTGCAATAATGTAAATTTGTTTTAACTATTAAACGAACCAATATTATGACTTATTTTATCTTTGTGAAAACATTGGACACAGTGTGTTGTCCAGCTTATGAGATGCCATGCAAGTGTAAGCCACTGTGACACTATTGTTCTTTTTTATTATTTTTATAAATGTCTAATGATAATGTCAATGAGGGATTTTTAATCACTGCTATGCTGAAATGATAACTAATATTGATACTGTTGTTGATAATATTCACTACTTTTGGTTTGTTCTGTGTGGTGTTTGTGTCTCCTCTCAATTGCTGTTTATTTCAGTTCTGAGTGTTGCTGGCTCAGCTTTGCTTTTGGAATTGGATTGCATTGTTATGGTATTGTTGTGTATTGTTTTGTTGGATTGATTTAAAAAAAAAATATATATACTGTATATATTTTTTTTTAAATAGATTTAAAAAAAAAAAAAAATGAGAATCAATTCTGAATCGCACAACGTGAGAATCGCGATTCGTATTCAAATTGATTTTTTCCCACACCCCAAATATATATATATATATTTATTTATTTATCTATTAACATGCACACGCATACACACGTCTTCAAAACGTTAACCACCATGTTGCTACAATAAAAGACAAACGAAGGAAAATATAAAAAGTGGTGCTGTTTTTACAATATATATATATATATATATATATATATATATATATATATATATATATATATATATATATATATATATATATATGTATACATATATATATATATATATATTCCTCGCACACTAATTGAGCACGCACCTGCCGCTGATGATGTCAAGTTATCGATGGGAAAATGCATTTTTTGACAATATGATTTGCCTGAGTGGCTAGAAGAGTAAAATGGATTAGAAAGCACAGATTTCAAAGAAATTCAAATTAGAAATAGAATATAATTATTTAATTTTTTTAACTTGGGACTTCCCGCGGGCCGGATTTTGTACGCTGGCAGGCAGTATTCAGCCCGCAGTTGAAGGTATTGTACTGTATTGCACAGCATATTATCATAATCATGGAACAGGTTGCAACATATTTATATTTTTAGCAGTTGTGTTTAAGAACTGTGTACAGTATTTCTTACTTAGGTTTTATATGTACGCCAGTATAATGTCTGACATTTAATTATTATATCTACTACATTGGGTGGAATGAGTGTTACTGTAACAGTATGGGTGTTATTTCATGTTCAGAAGGGTCTAGTAATGTTTTAAAAAAAAATGTATTTAGAAGGTCATGGACAGGTTTTCTATGCTTTAATTATGAAAATATTCAATTATAAAAAGGAATTTCTATTTTGCGGAAAAGTACTTTCTGCCAATTAATCGCAAAAATCATGGGGCAACTTATTGGGGGCTTTATTTATATTAAAAATACTTAAAACAATATTGTTCAATATAATCCACTCCACACATTTTTTTGTATATTAAAACAAATGAGACAAGATTCTCCAAACACTTTACACGTCAGTTATTCGGAGTGTGTGTAGTTGTGACAGATATGTTCACCTTCTTCAGTTGCGGCCTGATGGCCACCCGGGGACTGGAGGACTACGCAGGGGGCGTCTTCTCAGAGTTTCACCCCCTCTCGCTGCCCAATCACATAATATCAGTGGCCGGCTGGGGCCTGGCGGACGACGGCACAGAGTTTTGGGTGGTCAGGAACTCCTGGGGAGAGTTTTGGGTAGGCTTCACACACAAACACTGCGGTCATCATCAGACTTTTGAATAGTGTCAGGTTTTAAGTAACATTTTAGCATTGTTAAAAGTGTAAATGTGAATAGTGCCATCAAAGATAGAGAGAAACTTCATTTTTTTACTTGTCATTAGCATCACTTGACATTAGAGATGTCCGATAATGGCTTTTTTGCCGATATTCCGATATTGTGCAACTCTTAAATACCCACATTTTTTTCTTACCTAACAGTACTTGCTGTTGTTGCATTTTGGGTCTGCATAAGACCCAGATATTTATAAAACAATCTTGCTTTCCTTCATACTTCCTCCCAACGAGCCATTTGGAATTTGTCCTATTGCTTGGATTTTACTTACGTCACGTCTGGCTCGTGTCTCGTTCATTAAATATGTGTGGTGGTCAAGCTAGATGTGTTCTCAAAGGGTACTTGGCGCTAGAGATGTCATATAATGGCTTTTTTGCCGATATCCGATATTCAGATATTGTCCAACTCTTAATTACCGATTCCGATATCGATATATACAGTCGTGGAATTAACAAAATTATTATGCGTAATTTTGTTATGATGCCCCGCTGGATGCATTAAACAATGTAACAACGTTTTCCAAAATAAATCAACTGCCATATTTATTATTGAAGTCACAAAGTGCATTATTTTTTTTAACATGCCTCAAAACTGCAACTTGGAATTTGGGACATGCTCTCCCGGAGAGAGCAAGTGGAGGCTGAGGTGGGGGGTGTATATGGGAGCGTCCCAGAAGCGTTAGTGCTGCAATGGATTCTGGGTATTTGTTCTGTTGTGTTTATGTTGTGTTACGGTGCGGATGTTCTCCCGAAATGTGTTTGACATTCTTGTTTGGTGTGGGTTCACAGTGTGGCGCATATTTGTAACAGTGTTAAAGTTGTTTATACAGCCACCCTCAGTGTGACCTGTATGGCTGTTGACCAAGTATGCATGGCATTCACTTGTGTGTGTGAAAAGCCGTAGATATTATGCGATTGGGCCGGAACGCAAAGGCGGTGCCTTTAAGGTACACTACCAATATCGTTTGGGAGAACGGTTGATGGGAAGATGACTGGGAGACGCAAATTTTACTTTTTAAAACAGATACCGATAATTTCCAATATCACATTTTAAAGCATTTATCCACAGATAATACCGACAGTCTGATATTATGGGACATCTCTACTTGACACCATTGTGAAGGCATAGATACTTTTAAAAAGATGAAGAAAAGGCACATGCATACAGATTGAGAGTTCAGTCTTCAGTTGATTTTAGTGTACATCTGTGATAGACTCTTGTCTGTGTTTGTTTCCCAGGGAGAACACGGCTGGGCCAGAATAGTCACCAGTGCTTACAAGGAAGGAAAAGGCAACTGGTTCAACCTGGGTATTGAGAAACATTGTGCGTATGGAGATCCCATTGTTGCATAGATTTGTTTTAATAACAGCTCAATATTGTTCTTTTAACAAGCCGCATTATAGAATCATTTTGCCACACCTAGTGTGTGTGTGTGTGTGTGTGAGACAATCAGTGGTACTTTAACTTTAACAACCATGTATAACTGGCTTTTTGCCTGATTTCTTTACTTTACTACAGAAAACCTATTTTCACCGACACAAATCCACTTTTAGCCTCTTTTAAACACCTGTGTGAACGCTCCTCTGTGCATTTGGTCCCCTTTTTTAAAGTCTACCAAACTGTCTTGTAAATACTGTAAGTTAATGTTGTCACTTCACCATGAACCCAACACAAAGCAGCGTTGTTTTGTATTAGTATACATACTAACACACCACATGACAGTTTGAAACAAACACACTAATGTTGCAGTGAGAAAAACTCTTCGGGACTGTAATCACTGGAAAAATGTCAAACAAGTGTGACTAGTTCCAAGGTTTGGAGAGATCCCTTGACCTGCAGCACACAAAAGTAAAGGAATGTTCTTCAACAGCAGCAAAGACATTTAAGCAGTAGAATTCTTAAAGAACGTTATCTCAAGCAGTGGTCAAACATTGATAGGAGTCAAAAAGATTGTGAGCGTACCAAGATGCTCTTCTCATAGGCTTTCAAACCAAGAGCTGGCAGCCACACAACAGCTAAGCACACTATTGCACACAAGCTAGACATACGTGTAATAAGTGTCCCTAATTGAACAATATTGCAGTCTTAAACAGAACTTTTGTCAATAGTATTGAACAATTATAGTCGCACATTACTTACACTTACAAAGTGACTTTGTATGTGTAAGTAATGTGCGACTAGAATTATAAATGGAATGATGCAGACACTTTGAGACTTTGTCAAAGCATCATTCCATTTTCTGTGTCATGAATTATTGGGGCCACTCAATAAAAACCAATTAGCACTCCATTTTAAAGTACCAGTAGAGTGGAAATACAAGTTGACTTCCATCCATCTTCTTACGCTTATCCGAGGTCGGGTCACGGGGGCAGCAGCCTAAGCAGGGAAACCCAGACTTCCCTCTCCCCAGCCACTTGGTCCAGCTCCTCCCGGGGGGATCCCAAGGCATTCCCAGGCCAGCCGGGAGACAGTCTTCCCAACGTGTCCTGGGTCTTCCCCGTGGTCTCCTACTGGTCGGACGTGCCCTAAACACCTGACCAGATGCCCGAACCATATCTTTGAGTTCCTCCCGGATGACAGAGCTTCTCATCCTATCTCTAAGGGAGAGCCCCGCTACCTGGTGGAGGAAACTAATTTCTGACCCTTGTAGTCGAGATTTTGTCCTTTCGGTCATGACCCAAAGCTCATGACCATAGGTGAGGATGGGAACGTAGATTGACCGGTAAATTGAGAGCCTTGCCTTCCGGCTCAGCTCCTTCTTCACCACAATGGATCGATACAGCGTCCGCATTATTGAAGACGCCGCACCTATCCGCCTGTCGATCTCACCATCCACTCTTCCCCCACTCGTGAACAAGACTCCTAGGTACTTGAACTCCTCCACTTGGGGCAGGGTCTCCTGCCCAATCCGGAAATGGCATTTCACCCTTTTCCGGGCGAGAACCATGGACTCGGACTTGGAGGTGCTGATTCTCATTCCGGTCGCTTCACACTCGGCTGCGAACCGATCCAGCGAGAGCTGAAGATCCCGGCCAGATGAAGCCATCAGGACCACATCATCTGCAAAAAGCAGAGACCTAATCCTGCAGCCACCAAAGCAGATCCCCTCAACGCCCTGACTGTGCCTAGAAATTCTGTCCAAGTGGACTTTATATGCTTCATTGTGTTTCATTGTATCCATTAAATCACATCCAAATTGTATTTATGATCCGCAAACACCGTTTAAACATCACAAACTCAGTCAGCCATTTTGAATATTGGTACTGTCAGCAATATTTGGAGATAAGATGTTATCTTATCAGTCATGCTGGAAACACGCAAGAGTTGGAAAGAGACGTGTTTATCATTCACTTATGTAAGACAAGAACACATATGCTTGCCTTTTTTTTCTTATACATTCACGTCGTTAAAAGAAATAGTTAACAATTAAGTCCAAAGAAAGAGGGTCCTCTGCACCAATAACAAGTGCAATTTTCTTGGTAGAAAATCTCATAGCCATAGCACACATAAGTGTGGAAGAGGGAATCAAACATCAAAGAACACAAAGGACATTAAAGTCATTACAAGAGCAGAACTGATGCAAAAACACTTTTACTCACAGCCTCAAAAGTAAAACAAAAATAAAAAAAAAACTGAGTTTTTGATTGATTGCTTGAGACTTTTATTAGTAGATTGCACAGTACAGTACATATTCCGTACAATTGACCACTAAATGGTAACACCCCAATAAGTTTTTCAGCTTGTTTAAGTCGGGGTCCACGTTAATCAATTCATGTTGAGTTATCAAATGTTGTTAAAGCTCAGTTATAACTCATGTGATTAAATTCTGTGTTTTATGTTGCAAGATTGCACCAAGTAACATTCATAGTTTGTGAAGCCGTTCTCAAACAATGGCAATAAAAACTAATTGCGATTCCGAGGCTGGGCGGTTGAGGGTTCAAACCCCGGCCGAGTCATACCAAAGACTCCAAAAAATGGGACCCATTGTCTCCCCGCTTGGCACTCGGCTTTAAGGGCGGCCACTCTAACCACACAGTAGGAATGTAGACCGAGGGCTTCTCCTTCTGGCTCAGTGTGAAACGTGGAATAGTAAACTTCCACTGAAAGAGGTATTTGAATCTATAGCAACATATCATTTCAGCAAATGTAGCAATCATAGCAAAATGCAACATCAATCAATGTTTACTTAATTAGTCCTAAATCACCAGTGTCTCAAAGGGCTGCACAAACCACGACGACATCCTCGACTCAGATCCCACATCAGAGCGAGAAAAAAACTCAACCCAATGGGATAACAATGAGAAACCTTGGAGAGGACTGTAGATGTGGGGGACCCCACCCACCAGGCAACCGGTGCAATGGACATCAAGTGAATCTAGCATAATATTGTGAGAGTCTAGTCCATAGTGGATCTAACATAATATTGTGAGTCCAGTCCATAGTGGAGCTAACATAATAGTGTGAGAGTCCAGTCCTTAGTGGATCTAACATAATAGTGAGAGTCCAGTCCATGGTGGATCTAACATAATAGTGAGAGTCCAGTCCATGGTGGATCTAACATAATAGTGAGAGTCCAGTCCATAGTGGATCTAACATAATAGTGACAGTCCAGTCCATAGTGGATCTAACATAATAGTGAGAGTCCAGTCCATAATGGATCTAACATAATAGTGAGAGTCCAGTCCATAGTGGATCTAACATAATAGTGAGAGTCCAGTCCATAGTGGATCTAACATAATAGTGAGAGTCTAGTCCATAGTGGATCTAACATAATAGTGTGAAAGTCCAGTCCATAGTGGATCTAACATAATAGTGAGAGTCCAGTCCATAGTGGATCTAACATAATAGTGAAAGTCCAGTCCATAGTGGATCTAACATAGTAGTGAGAGTCCAGTCCATAGTGGATCTAACATAATAGTGTGAGAGTCCAGTCCATAGTGGATCTAACATAATAGTGTGAGAGTCCAGTCCATAGTGGATCTAACATAATAGTGAGAGTCCAGTCCATAGTGGATCTAACATAATAGTGAGATTCCAGTCCATAGTGGATCTAACATAATATTGTGAGAGTCCAGTCCATAGTGGATCTAACATAATAGTGAGAGTCCAGTCCGTAGTGGATCTAACATAATAGTGTGAGTCCAGTCCATAGTGGATCTAACATAATAGTGAGAGTCCAGTCCATAGTGGATCTAACATAATAGTGTGAGTCCAGTCCATAGTGGATCTAACATAATAGTGAGAGTCCAGTCCATAGTGGATCTAACATAATAGTGAGAGTCCAGTCCATAGTGGATCTAACATAATAGTGAGAGTCCAGTCCATAGTGGATCTAACATAATAGTGAGAGTCCAGTCCATAGTGGATCTAACATAATAGTGAGAGTCCAGTCCATAGTGGATCTAACATAATAGTGAGAGTCCAGTCCATAGTGGATCTAACATAATAGTGAGAGTCCAGTCCATAGTGGATCTAACATAATAGTGAGAGTCCAGTCCATAGTGGATCTAACATAATAGTGAGAGTCCAGTCCATAGTGGATCTAACATAATAGTGAGAGTCCAGTCCATAGTGGATCTAACATAATAGTGAGAGTCCAGTCCATAGTGGATCTAACTAAATAGTGAGAGTCCAGTCCATAGTGGATCTAACATAATAGTGAGAGTCCAGTCCATAGTGGATCTAGCATAATAATGAGAGTCCAGTCCATAGTGGATCTAACATAATAGTGAGAGTCCAGTCCATAGTGGATCTAACATAATAGTGAGAGTCCAGTCCATAGTGGATCCAGCATAATAATGAGAGTCCAGTCCATAGTGGATCTAACATAATAGTGAGAGTCCAGTCCATAGTGGATCTAACATAATAGTGAGAGTCCAGTCCATAGTGGATCTAACATAATAGTGAGAGTCCAGTCCATAGTGGATCTAACATAATAGTGAGAGTCCAGTCCATAGTGGATCTAATATAATAGTGTGAGAGTCCAGTCCATAGTGGATCTAACATAATAGTGTGAGAGTCCAGTCCATAGTGGATCTAATATAATAGTGAGAGTCCAGTCCATAGTGGATCCAACATAATAGTGAGAGTCCAGTCCATAGTGGATCTAACATAATAGTGAGAGTCCAGTCCATAGTGGATCCAACATAATAGTGAGAGTCCAGTCCATAGTGGATCTAACATAATAGTGAGAGTCCAGTCCATAGTGGATCCAACATAATAGTGAGAGTCCAGTCCATAGTGGGACCAGCAGGAGACCATCCCGAGCAGAGACAGGTCATCAGTGCAGAGACGTCCCCAACCAACACAGGTGATGTGTTCACCACAACATGAATTAATCTCAGGTGGATAAATGCCAACATTTTAGGTGCTGACTATTAAAATGTGTCAGAGAGTCTTGCTGGAAGACAACAAATATTTGAGTCCAATATACAAAAGCATATTCACATAAGTTGTTGGTGTCTGGACACTCTATGACACCTGGAAACAAGGTGAGTACAGGTGGACGTGAGTTAATAAGCACAGGTAGAGTCGGAGGGTTCCTGAATGTTACACAAGGCCAAAATGCTGAAGGGAACATCAGAAGATCATCCAGACCATGTTTGGAGCCAAGACCAAGAACCGGGTCACAAACAAACATGACACTTGGCACAGTTTGGGCGAGCCAAGACATCAAACACAAAGGTTATCACGAGACGGGAATGACATAAAGACATTGATGATTATTATATAATTGATGTATCCTTTTTAATGATCAATATTTACAGCATGTATTTTCTTAAATGACCACTTTGTTGTTTATTTGGATATATTGAGTATGAATTGGATGTGTGTGGATTTGATTTATTTTTAAAGTTCCAAACTTTGGATAGAAGTTGGAATTAATATAAGTGAGGACTGGTGAATGTGAAATGACAAAATGCCAGATTCCATCCATCCATCAGAAGTCGGGTCACGGGGGCAGCAGCCTAAGCAGGGAAGCCCAGACTTTCCTCTCCCCAACCACTTCGTCCAGTTCTTCCCGGGGGATCCCGAGGCGTTCCCAGTCCAGCTGGGAGACATATTCTTCCCAACGTGTCCTGGGTCTTCCCCGTGACCTTTTATCAGTCGGACGTGCCCTAAACACCTCCCTAGGGAGGCGTTCGGGTGGCATCCTGACCAGATGCTCGAACCACCTCACCCGGATTTCAGGGTACAACACTGTTTTATTTTCATAAATATTGATAGGCTTTTGCCAGCTGCTGGGTCTCTGCTACACCAGAGTCCGTTTGGAGAGACTAGAAGAGATGCGGATGAAGAGACAGGGCTGCAGAGTTGGTGCTGGACAAGCTTCACGGTGTCTTGGCTGAATGAGCGGGTATCGAACACCTCAGTCTTCTTGGACGTATCCTCGCTCATCCAAGCAGACTGGACACTGGCCGAGAGTTAATGGGCTGCCGAGGGTGGAGTCTGCTTTGGGTGCTTTGTTGGGTCTGCTCCTGTCTCTGGCCATGCTCCCCACATCCCAGCAGACTATGGCGTTGAACACCGCAGAGGCCACCACAGTGTATTTGTTTTTTTTGTTTGGGTTTTACTTTTGTAGCTGTATATAGAAATGGCTGGTTCCATCATCTCTGCTCTTTTAATGTCTTTAATGTCCTTTGTGTTCTTTGATGTTTACCTTTTACACACATGCTCATGAGTGCTATGGCTACAAGGTTTTTTTCTTTCTTGGCCTCAGTCTGGACCCCAAGCTTAGGAGCCGTCAGTGATCCTGTTCTGTCTCCCTGTAATGTTTGTCTGCTCTTGAATGGGATTGTGCTGAAAATCAAAATTTCCCCTCAAGGATTAATAAAGTATTTCTGATTCTGTTAAGTAATACTCAAGTCTAGCAAGCTACTGTATTTTAATGTAAGTCATCATGGTTGTACTTTGAGAGCCAAGTTTTTTCCGAGGTGGTACTTGGTGAAAAAAGTTTGAGAACCACTGATCTAGTAAATAATAATAAAAACAGATTCAGGGCTTTTCAGAAAATATCTGTGGCTTCAGTCCAAGTAGTGACTTCCTAACTCCGCCTCTAGTTTAGATCGAGACCTTTGGCTTTGATTAAGAAGATGGTTCCATTACAGAAAAGCCTGACAGCTGAAGACTCGGTCTCCCGTTCTACTTTTGAAAAATATTGTGCAAGCTTTGAGTACGTGGCGTTCTACGAGGTGGATCCATCTGGAGAGGAATGTGGTCTACGCCCACTTTTTGTTTTCTTGGCCCGAGCCAAAGCACAGCTGTTATAAAGTAGGAACATGAAGCAGGATTATTCATCCATCTTCCGCTTATCCGAGGCCGGGTCGCGGGGGCAGCAGCATAAGCAGGGAAGATCAGACTTCCCTCTCCGCAACCACTTGTCTAGCTGCTCCTGGGGGACCCCAAGGCGTTCTCAGGCCAGCTGGGAGACATAGGAGGCTACGGGGAAGACCCAGGACACATTGGGAAGACTATTGGTCGGACGTGCCCTAAACACCTCCCTAGGGAGGCGTTCGGGTGGCATCCTGACCAGATGCCTGAACCACCTCATCTGGCTCCTCTCCATGTGGAGGAGCAGCGGCTTTACTTTGAGTTCCTCCCGGATGGCAGAGCTTCTCACCCTATCTCTAAGGGAGAGACCCAAACTCATTTGGGCCGCTTGTACCCGTGATCTTGTCCTTTAAGTCATGACCCAAAGCTCATGACCATAGGTGAGGATGGGAACGTAGATCGATCAGTAAATTGAGAGCTTTGCCTTCCGGCTCAGCTCCTTCTTCACCACAACGGATCGATACAGTGTCCGCATTACTGAAGACGCCGCACCTCACGATCCACTCTTCCCCCACTCGTGAACAAGACTCCCAGGTACTTGAAGTCCTCCACTTGGGGCAAGTTCGATGACACAACTAGAAAGTTGATCATGGAACTGCGACCTAGGGTGTCCTGGTGCCAAGTGCACATATGGACACCCTTATGTTTGAACATGGTCTTTGTTATGGACAATCTGTGACGAGCACAAAAATCCAATAACAAAACAGCACTCGGGTTCAGATCTGGGCAGAAATTCTTCCAAATCACGCCGTCGTTGCCAATTTGAGCATTGAAGTCCCCGAGTAGAACGAGGGAATCACTCTCCGGTACTCCCTCGCGTGAATCCAAAAAGGACGCGTAAGCACAAACAGTCAGGACCTGCCCCCCCACCCGAAGGCGAAGGGAAGCTACTTTCTCATCAACTGGGTTGAAGTCCAACTGTTAGAACAATCATGTACATATATGATCTCACAACTTTAGTATGCTTAAAGTCCGTTGCTATAGTTATTAGCTATAGTGCTCAAGCTGCACTGTTATACAATTTCATAAATCAGAAACTGATGACATAGTGCTGTATTTTACTTCTTTATCTCTGCTTTGCTCTGATTAGGGGGTACTTGAATTTAAAAAAATGTTCACAGGGAGTACATCACTGAAAAAAGGTTGAGAACCACTGCTTTAGAGCATAGGGCGAGACTGTGACTAAGTGTGCAGCGCCATGCGTTCTCCTCATGAGCTAAATTAAACTGTCTCCGCATGATTCCTTGCTTCTTGTCTGCTTAATAAATGCCATCAGTGTTTGAAGCAGACACCAACGTGCAGGCTTTGAGCCGGCAGCCCGTGGTCTCCAGCTGCTGGCAACGCCAGAGTGGAAGAGAGTTAAAGAGGACTTGTCACACATTTCAATGTTCATCATTCAAACATGAGAAGCAGGAAGATATGGTGACACTAACCACGTGACTGGTAGAGCAGGTAGAGGACCTCGTTAAACCAGTTGGGTGTTTGTATAGTTCGCCAAATAGCTTCATCTGCTGCAGAATGTGTGTGACTCATAAGTAGACTCGTTTGTTTCATGTACTTTGTATTACCTGCTTAGCTTCCTTTCTGTCTGTCAGTCACACAGTCAAGTGTTTGAATGAAATGTATTTATTTCGGTCATATTATCAACCTTTTTGCTTGATCAATTCTACGATTATACATATTTAACAATCATTCACGTTCACACACAAAAAGAGAAGAAAAAGAATGACCGAAAAAGGAATAGGATGAATCCAAGGCTTATACTTGCCTATCTTATACTTTCACTGAAAATTATACTGCCTGGAACATTAAAAAAAAAAAAAAAATCAATTTACTTATTTACTTATATAGCCCAAAATCAGGAGTGTCTCAAAGGGCTGCACAAGCCACAGCAACATCCTCGGCTCAGATCCCACATCAGGGCAAGGAAAAACTCAACCCAATGGGACAATGAGAAGAAACCTTGGAGGGGACCGCAGAGGATGAAAGTAATTGTTAGTATTTTTTATCATTTAATTATTTCACCTTTCAAGGCTTTCTTAAACCTTAAAAACTACATGTCTTCAACTCATCACTAAGCTTGTTCCAATATTTAACTCAAAAAATCTATGTCCCTCGTAAATAATAGTTTTCTCTAACAAACCCTGTTTCCATATGAGTTGAGAAATTGTGTTAGATGTAAATATAAACAGAATACAATGATTTGCAAATCCTTTTCAAGCCATATTCAGTTGAATATGCTACAAAGACAACATATTTGATGTTCAAACTCATAAAAAATGTTTTTTTGCAAATAATCACTAACTTTAGAATTTGATGCCAGCAACACGTGACAAAGAAGTTGGGAAAGGTGGCAATAAATACTGATAAAGTTGAGGAATGCTCATCAAACACTTATTTGGAACATCCCACAGGTGTGCAGGCTAATTGGGAACAGGTGGGTGCCATGATTGGCTATAAAAACAGCTTCCCAAAAAATGCTCAGTCTTTCACAAGAAAGGATGGGGCGAGGTACACCCCTTTGTCCACAACTGCGTGAGCAAATAGTCAAACAGTTTAAGAACAACCTTTCTCAAAGTGCAATTGCAAGAAATTTAGGGATTTCAACATCTACGCTCCATAATATCATCAAAAGGTTCAGAGAATCTGGAGAAATCACTCCACGTAAGCGGCATGGCCGGAAACCAACATTGAATGACCGTGACCTTCCATCCCTCAGACGGCACTGTATAAAAAAACGACATCAATCTCTAAAGGATATCACCACATGGGCTCAGGAAAACTTCAGAAAACCACTGTCAGTAAATACAGTTTGTCGCTACATCTGTAAGTGCAAGTTAACGTTCTACTATGCAAAGCGAAAACAATTTATCAACAACATCCAGAAACGTCCATCTAAGATGGACTGATGCAAAGTGGAAAAGTGTTCTGTGGTCTGACGAGTCCACATGTCAAATTGTTTTTGGAAATACTCGACATCGTGCCATCCGGAGCAAAGGGGGAGCGAACCATCCAGACTGTTATCGACGCAAAGTGTAAAAGCCAGCATGTGTGATGGTATGGGGGTGCATTAGTGCCCAAGGCATGGGTAACTTACACATCTGTGAAGGCACCATTAATGCTGAAAGGTACATACAGGTTTTGGAACAACATATGCTGCCATCTAAGCACCGTACTTTTCATGGACGCCCCTGCTTATTTCAGCAAGACAAGTGTTACAACAGCGTGACTTCATAGTAAAAGAGTGCGGGTACTAGACTGGCCTCCAGACCTGTCTCCCATTGAACATTTTGAAGCCTAAAATACGACAGTGGAGACCCCGGACTGTTGAAGGACTGAAGCTCTACATAAAACAAGAATGGGAAAGAATTCCACTTTCAAAGCTTCAACAATTAGTTTCCTCAGTTCACAAACATTTTTTGAGTGTTGTTAAAAGAAAAGGTGATGTAACACAGTGGTGAACATGCCCTTTCCTAACTACTTTGGCATGTGTTGCAGCCATGAAATTCTAAGTTAATTATTTGGAAAAAAAAAATAAAGTTTATGAGTTTGAACATCAAATATGTTGTCTTTGTAGCATATTCAACTGAATATGGCTTGAAAAGGATTTGCAAATCATTGTATTCTGTTTATATTTACATCTAACACAATTTCCCAACTCATATGGAAGCAGGGTTTGTAATTTAAATAAATATTACAAACTGGAAGGCTGTTCTTTACTCGAAACATAATTTCCATTGTTTTTCAAAACACAATATCTGAACATTTTTAACACATTCAAACTTATAAATATTGGATTAGTAGGTTCATAGTGGCACACTTTGTGTATTATTCTAATTACCCTTTTTTTTAAGTTTAATTATTGGGTTTATGTTTGTTTTAATAGGCACCATCGCCCCCCCCCCCCCCGAAACTCCAAAAGGAAATAAGCGGTAGAAATGGATGGATGTTTGTTTTATAAACATATCCCCAAACTTCAACACAAAATGTTAAATATGTAAAAATAAAATGATAATATAACATATGCAGACATTTCTTATTCAGCATGTGTCTTACTTTATAAAGAATTGCAATGATTTGGATATTTTTCCCTTAATATATTCAATAAGCGGTTTACAACATCATTTATGATCAATTATTCCCAAGAATTTAGTTTCATATACTTTATCAATTTCCACTTGATTTAATTTTAATTAGTCAAATTTTTATTAAGCTGTAAACCATAATCATGGAAAATTCTCCAATACATTTTTGCAATTAGTGTTGTAAATTTTTCACTTCTTTATTTTAACTATTAAAAAAATGAACTTTTCAAAGGCATGTAATTTGGTCCACAAATATTTGATCCAAATACAAAATTTGTCTTTTCAAACTTCAACACAAAATGTTAAATATGGAAAAATAAAAGAATAATATAACATACGCAGACATTTCTTACTCAGCATGTGTCTTACTTTATAAAGAATAGCAATGGATTTGGAATATTTTTCCCTTTATATATTCAATAAGCGGTTTACAACATAATTTATTATCAATTATTCCCAATAATTTAGATTCATATATTCTATCAATTTCCACTTGATTTAATTTTAGAGGTTGTCAGATTTTTATTAAGCTGTAAACTACTATAATCATTAAAAATGCTTAATACATTTTTGCAATGTTGTAAATCTTTCACTTCTCTAAATTAACTATTAAAATAAATACATTTTTCAAAGACATGTAATTTGATCCACAAATATTTGATCCAATTACAAAAGTTTGTCTTTTCAATCTTCAACATATGTTAAATATGGAAAAATAAAAGAATAATATAACATATGAAGACATTTCTTACTCAGCATGTGTCTTACTTTAGAAAGAATAGCAATGGATTTGGACTAGTGACCATCAAAAAGGCTCAGCAAAGACTTTACTTTCTAAGACTCCTCCAAAAGAACAACCTGTCTCAAAAACTGCTTGTGTCCTTCTATCGCTGCTCAATAGAGAGTGTGCTGACATACTGCATGTGTGTGGTACGCCAGCTGCACGGTGGCAGAGAGAAATGCACTTCAGAGGGTCATAAAAGCTGCCATGAAGATCACTGGCTGCTCTCTCCCCTCTTTCCATCAACTGTACACTGCCAGGTGCCTCAAAAAGGCCCAAAACATCATAAAGGACCCATCTCACCCTGGACATAAACTTTTTGAAGTGATGCCCTCATGCAGGAAATACAGGACAATAAAATGTCGGACAAACCGATTTAAGAACACTTTTTACCCGAGAGCTGGACACAAGATGACAATAATGACTGTGCATGTGAGCTGTATGCTTAGTATTTTTATCTATTTTTATCTATTTATCTATGTTCTTATGTTTTTTATGTGCTATGAATTTGCACAAAATTAGTTTTGCATACAATTCTGTTGTACAATGACAATAAAGATATATTCTATTCTGGGCAAATGAAGGCCCGGGGGCCACATGCGGCCCGTTAAGCTTTTCAATCTGGCCCGCCGGTCATTCCCAAATATATATTTTTTTAGATCTTTAAGATGGAAAGTGTAGCTGCCATTATTATTTCTAATGACTGTAAGTCTTCAACCATACAACATATTTCAAATGGTTGGAATCTGCACTTATGGATTATATTTTAGTGACTGGTGTTGTCCTGATACCAATATTATTTTGATAATTTATGGTACTTTGATACTTTTCTAAATAAAGAAGACTAGAAAAAATGGCATTATTGGCTTAATTTTAAGAAAAAAATCTTAGGGTGTGGTGGACTGGTACTTTTCAGAGGCGGTATAGTACCGAATATGATTCATTAGTATGGCGGTACTGTACTAATACCTGTACAGCATACAACACTACTAGTTACTATGGCAAGGGTAGGTAACCTAGGGCCCGCGAGCCAGATGTGGCTCTTTTGATGACTGCATCTGGCTCTCAGATAAATCTGAGCTGACATTGCTTAACACGATAAATAATGAATAATTCCACTTGTAATCACAGTGTTAAAAATAACGTTCAAAATATAAAACATTCTCATGCTTTTTATGTTCAAGAAGTTGCGTTAATGGTAGGAAGTAATTTATTTATTATTGGTGAGTGTGGGGCTTGCCCTCCTGGGGGTTCTTCAGACCACCAAGCACCGACATGAGAGTCTGTTTCAGGGTTACAATATTGTTTTATTTTTCAATAAGTCTCTCAATTGCTTTCCAGCAATTGTCATTTCCTTTTTCGTCCTCACTCGCGCTCTGGCTCCAGCCCCAACCCCGTCTCTCCTCCTGGCTGCTGCTTATAACAGAGCGACAGGTGATTAGATAACAAGGCCCGGGTGGGCCATCTACGCACCTGTCGCTGATTTGGAGGCCGGTCCTGGCAACACCCTGCTTTGCTGCAGGCCCGCAGGCCACGCCCCCTCCACATTTTGCTTCAGAATAACAATGTTATTACAAAGAATAAGAGACCTATTATACTCTAGAAATATTGCTCTTACTTAAAAATGCACGCGTTTAGTTGTGTTCAGTGTTCAAAAAAATATATGGCTCTTACAGAAATACATTTGAAAATATGGTTCTTGACCCTTATGGTAATCTACGTCACAGTTGGTCAGACGAGGCACCAAGCAGTGTGGGTGGGGAGTGTTTCCACAGAGTGTTTCCAGAGCAGTCAGCCTGAAATGTGGGTGTCAGGGACAGACGTGGAAGGAGATTTTTACAAGAAAGTTCTAAAGCTTAATGATGTATCACATATATCAGATTGTAGATGTTTTTTTTACCCCTCATGTTCATATTTCGCTGTGTTTGTTGCATTTGGCTTGATGGTAAAATATGTCGATTGAGAGGGGGTGTGATGTTCATATGTTCTCAATATTCAGGGTTTTATCGTTCACAGAAAAAAATAAAATTCCACTCCGTTTTTAAGGCGTTCTGTCATCAATCAATCAATCAATCCACTTTATTTATATAGCACATTTAAACAACAATAACGTTTCCAAAGTGCTGCACAGCCATGTTAATAATAATAATAATAATAATGGATTAGATTTATATCGCGCTTTTCTATTGTTAGATACTCAAAGCGCTCACAGAGAAGTGGGAAGCCATCATTCATTCACACGATGGTGGTGGTAAGCTACATCAGTAGCCACAGCTGCCCTGGGGTAGACTGACAGAAGCGTGGCTGCCAGTTTGCACCTACGGCCCCTCCGACCACCACCAATCATTCACTCATCATTCATTCACCAGTGTGAGCGGCACCGGGGGCAAAGGGTGAAGTGTCCTGCCCAAGGACACAACGGCAGCGCTTTTTTGGATGTCAATAGGTGGGAAGCGAACCTGCAACCCTCAGGTTTCTGGTACGTCCGCTCTACCCACTACGCCATGTTAAAAACAATTGTAAAAAAAATAAATAAATAAATAAAATAAAATAAAAAAATATATATACATATGTCATAACATGTTTAGCATTCAATGAGACTTTATTGTGAGGTTTTGTATTAGTTTTCGTAAAGATAGATAAACCCGCCCCCCAGACACTTTTTTTTCTCTAAATCTTTCACAGCTTTGATTTAAATATTAAAATAAATACACTTTTCAAAGACATGTACTACAAAACTTTGTGTTTTGATGGCATCATTCTTTAAACCGCTGACGTGTTTTAACAGCGGTCCACTTCCGGTCTTCTGAGCGCGACTTTTATTTTGTAGTCCAACCGGAACCGCGTCGGTAACTTGACGATTGGAATTTGGAGCCGCGAAGAGCCCGCCTCGACTGGATCTCCATCGACGGCCGTTTTTTATTTTCGCTCTCAACTTTGGACGTGAGGCTTTTTTATTTATTTTTTAATCCATCCGCCACGAGCAGGTAGCGCGAGTAGGGAGAAAGACTGGAAGCAATGAGAAGGGGAAGATGCCGGATGGGTCGCTCCATCACCGCCAGTGCGCCAGTCAGCAGCACAACAACAACAAAGCCATGCCGAGCTTCAGCCTCAAATGGATGCTGGCGTCGGTGTTGATGTTGCTGCTGCTGTTCGGCGCCTTCTTCTTCTGCGAGTATCTCATTTACTTCCCCACCATCGTCCAGTGCGCCTGGCCCCGCATTGAGCATGCGCGCGGCGGGGAGGACTCGCCGCCGGTCCGCGCCATGGTTCTGTCGGACACGCACCTCCTGGGCGCCGTGGGGGGTCACTGGTTCGACAAGCTGAGGAGGTCAAGTCCAGCAAGTCACACAAGATCCAAAAAGGAATCTTTGTTCACGGTTCTGGCTGCTTTTGTGTGCAGGGAATGGCAGATGGAGAGAGCCTTCCAGACCGCCTTGTGGCTCCTCAGGCCCGAGCTGGTCTTCATTCTGGGGGACATCTTTGACGAGGGCAAGTGGAGCTCCCAGAAGGTAAACATTGCACCTTCAATCAAACACCCAGCAAGAACACCCTGGGCAGGATTTTCTTCGTGTAAAACCAGTTTTACACATTTTTAACCAAACTTGAATTTAATGTAAAACAGTGGTTCTCCACCTTTTTTCAGTGATCAATCAAATGTTTTGATTAAATCAAAAACATTCGATTTAAAACTACCAGATCTCATCCAACTCAAGACTGCCCAAAGGATTTATAAAGCAAGTAAAGATTCACGTCCAACAGAGAAGATTCTTACAGAGAGAAGGGAATTATAATTTAAGAGGAGAACTACTTTTTAAGATCCAATATTGTAGAACAACGCAGAAACGAATGAGTATAACAATAGCAGGGGTTAAAATATGGAACTGTTTAAACTTGCAGGGGTGCCCACACTTTTTCTGCAGGCGAGCTACTTTTCAATTGACCAACTCGAGGGGATCTACCTGATTTATATATATCATTTATATTTATTTATTTATGAAAGAGACATTTTTGTAAACAAGTTAAATGTGTTTAATGATAATACAAGCATGTGTAACACATATAGATGTCTTTCCTTCACGAAGACAAGAATAGA
The DNA here is from genome assembly GCF_033978795.1 of Nerophis ophidion. NCBI lineage: Eukaryota > Metazoa > Chordata > Actinopteri > Syngnathiformes > Syngnathidae > Nerophis > Nerophis ophidion. The sequence goes on from NC_084624.1 coordinate 3,267,234, forward strand.
AGTTGGTGTATTACCTGATTCTGATGACTTGCATTGATTGGAATCAGACAGTAATGATGATAACGCCCACATTTTCAAATGGAGGAGAAAAAAAGTTGTCCTTTCTGTACAATACCACATGAAAGTGGTTGGTTTTTGGCATCTAATTCATCCAGCTTCCATACACTTTACAAGAAAAACATTGGCGGCAAATTCCGTAGCTTGCTTGATTGACATTCACGGCACCCGAGGGTCTTGTGAGATGACGCTGGCTGCTGCCAGTTCATTATTATGAACAAATGACAGAGAGGAAGGCGAGAAACACTTTTTATTTCAACAGACTCTCGCGCCGTACCTTCCGTCAAAACTCTAAACGCCGACTGCACATTTCCTATCTTCACAATAAAAGCCCTGGTTCATGCTGCCTGCGCTAACAAAATAAGAGTCTCAGAAAGCTGGCGTGCACAAGTGATGTGCACGCCAGCTTTCTGAGGGATCGCTTGTGCACGCCAGCTTTCTGAGGGATCGCTTGTGCACGCCAGCTTTCTGAGGGATCGCTTGTGCATGCCAGTTTTCCGAGACTCTTATTTTGTTAGCGCAGGCAGCATGAAGCAGGGCTTTTATTGTGAAGATAGGAAATGTGCAGTCGGCCTTTAGAGTTTTGACAGAAGGTACGGCGCGAGAGTCTGTTGAAATAAAAAGTGTTTCTCGCCTTCCTCTCGGTCATATTTTCATAATAATGAACTGGCAGCAGCCAGCGTCATCTCACAAGACCCTCCGGTACCGTGAATGTCATTTAAGTGACGTCTTGGTGAAGATTGATGATCACTCATTTTTAGGTCTATTTTTTTTAAAAGCCTGACTGGAGATCAACTGACACCCCCCCCCCCGCGGTCGACTGGTAGCTCGCGATCGACGTAATGGGCACCCCTGGTTTAAAGGATGAAATAAAACACAGCACCAACATAAACCAGTTTAAAAAGCTTTTTAAATCATTTATCATTAGTAAATATAAGAAAGAAGAGCAAACATTGTTTTAGAAAGACAATAATTTATAATATGTATATAAATACAATTTATGATTTTATAATTATACATATAGGTTATATTAAAATGTATATATTACCACTTTATATGGAATTTAAATAAATTGTGTATATATATATATATATATATATATATATATATATATATATATATATATATATATATATATATATATATATACATACATATATATATATATAAGTGTACAAATGTATATGTTTGATTTAAATGTTAAACTGTGTATATGAGACGTGTGCTACATATATGTTGCTTATATATTGTTTAAAAAAAAAAAGTAATATAAGTGAAGCATGTTTTAGATTTTATATATTTTGAACTTTGTTCTTGTTGTGATGGGGTAGGTTTATATAAGCGTTGCTTCAACCTACACCCTTTCAGCTCAATCATTGCTCAAATGAGTGTTTTTTTCTTTCTTTTTTTGTTGTTGTTCTTTGTTTTATGTGAATATTGCCGAAATAAATAAATAAATAAATAAAAATGCACCCCCTGTGAACATTTTTTTAAATCAAGTACCCCCTAATCCAAGGGCCTCCAAAGTGCGGCCCGCAACTAATTGTTTACTGGCCCCCACATACCGTATTTCCTTGAATTGCCGCCGGGGCGCTAATTAATTTAAAACCTCTTCTCACTCCGGCGCTTACCAAAGGCATGCAGTAAAAAAAAAAAGCACGCGCTAATTATTTTAAAACCTCTTCTCACTCCGGCACTTACCAAAGGCATGCAGTAAAAATTTGAGTTTATTTGGAACATGCAAGCATATCACAATTTCCAGTTTGTCTTTTCAACAATTTGGAAAAGGAGTAGGAAGAAGCAGAGCGTATTTAATCCCACCCCTTTTCTTTTACATAACAGTTGCTAAAACGTTTGTTCACTTCCTGTTCTCAATGTATTCACAATATACTCCATAAGTAATTAAATAAAAATCGTATTCCATACGATGAGATAAGTCAGATTATTTTGAGAATGAATGAATTCAGAATGTTTATCATGAGTCTTCTTTTTTGTAATTTGTAAAAACTTGAAGTTTAAAGAGTTTCTTGAAGTGGATCATATTAGTACATTGTTTGATTGCTTTGTTTAATCCATTCCATCATTTAATTCCACATACTGATATACTGAAGGTCTTAAGTGTTGTACGTGCATACAAATGTTTTAAGTTACATTTTTCTCTAAGATTATATTTTTCTCGTTGAGAAGAATTGTTGTATATTCTTGGGAAGCAGGTTATAGTTTGCTTTGTGTATAATTTTAACTGTATGCAAATCCACTATGTCGTGGAATTTCAATATCTTTGATTCAATAAATAACAGGTTTGTATGTTCTCTATATCCAACATGATCTTTTTTGTAACACTGTTAGTGAATGAAGTGTACTTTTGTAATTATTTCCCCATATTTCTACACAGCAACTCAGATATGGTAACACTAGTGAGAAGTGGAGAATAAGAAGTGATTTTTGATCTAGAACATACTTGGCTTTATTCATTATTGACGTATTTCTTGCTACTTTATGTTGTATATTTTTTACATGAGATTTCCAGTTAAAATTTTCATCAATTATACCTAGAAATTTGGTTTCATTTACTCTAGTGTGATGTAAGCTTGGACCTTAAATCCTACTTAATAGCTCTTAATCTTCTTCCCTTTATGCGATTTCAAATGATTGAAATCAGCCTCCTCCATTTTGAAAATGATGAGAGGGGAAGTGTCACTCTTGACATAACAAGTTTGACCAGGCGGTAATACGAAGCATGAGCTAATTATTTTGCGAAGAGAGTTTGACCGGGCAGCAACGTTCCCTCTAAAAAGGTACACGCCTGTGCAATTGCATACTTCTCACGGCGAATCTAGGCCGCGCACAAAATCGAATAAAAAGATTAGCGCATAACAGTGTGCACGTCTGCCGTTGTGCACCACTGAATGCTCAAGGAGTTTTGGCGTTTGCTCACACGTGAAAAATTGGAGGGAAAATTGCCCGGCCGTAATTGAAGGCAGGTGCATACTATATTATATAACCTGTGGCAATTCAAGGAAATACAGTATTCTGGAAATGCTATTGCTAGGGGTGTAACGGTACGTGAATTTGTATTGAACCGTTTTGGTTGGGTTCGGAGGTGTACTGAACGACACGGACATAAAAATAGCGGGCCGCACGTTGTGTAAACACACCGAGGCACCATGAATTAATTAACGTGGACCCCGACTTAAACAAGTTGACAAACTTATAGGGGTGTTACCATTTAGTGGTCAATTGTACGGAATATGTACTGTACTGTGCAATCTACTAATAAAAGTTTCAATCAATTAAAAAAAACAACACACGGCATGCTAGCAACGACTGGGCTATGATAGACTGACCATACCTCCTCTTTTCACCGGATATGTCCTCTTTTGCGGGACTGTCCGGGTGGAGTTTCTTAAATGCCTCAAATGTCCAGCATTTTAAGTTAGGGTTGCATGTATTTTCAATGTACATTCAGGGTTAAGAAAGGGTTAAAAATAAAAACAAAAGTGCATCACGCAGCAACTTTCGTGAGGGCGGGGCAGAGACAGAGAGAGCGAGAGAGTTATGATAAACACGCATGTGTCACCAGGCTCTGATTTTTATCCATAGATTGATCAGATATAATTTTTTATTATCCATAGCAGGGGTGTCAAAATTGTGCCCCACGGCACATTCTAAAAATACTATTAAAATAAACAAAACAAAAAATGAAATAAAAAAAGCTTAGAGGCTAAATGTAATTTAGAAAAAGTTGCAACGTTGACCAATAAAACAAAGCTTTTTTTTTTCTTTCAAACTGTCATTGCTCAAAACATAATATTGAATCAAAATCAATGTTGTTGTGAATTATTGACCTATCCAAGTTTCAGATTACTTTACATCAAATATTCCACTAAGAAAACAATTTTTGGTGGAAGATTTAGCAAATTTGTTAAATAATCAAAAAAATTTATATTTTGTTGTTTTCTCACTGTACTGAAAATGAACCGAACCGGGACCTCTGAACCGAGGTACATACCGAACCGAAACTTATGAGTGTACCGTTACACCTCTAGTTATTGCAAATATAAAAAAAAGAACACTTAAAAAAAGGGAAATGAGGTGAAATCTAACTAGAAAAAGTTGCCACATGTGACCCCCGGACCTTCATTTGCCCAGGTCTACACTAACCCTGAACCACCATTGTAGGAGCCAAATGCTGTTTAAGTTATATTATAATAATTACCCTTAAGCATTCAATATATACATTTTCTTATTATGCAAATAACCTAAATAGTCCCCTTTTGGCTGAATAAACATAAAGCACCTTCCATAAAATGTAAATTTAGTTTTCTACAACCATGCTGGCTGAAGTTTCCCATTGACCCGGGTAAACAAAGTCCACCAAAAGGTAGGAAGGCTTTCTGTTTGACCGCAACCAAACTCTGGAACACTCTCCCCGACCATCTTGAAGGACCACAGTCGGTCAACTGTTTTAAGAAGGGACTAAAGACCCAGCTTTTATCTCATTTCTCTGCCTTCTTCTTTTTAAATGCACTGCTTGCCTGTCTGTCTCATCCAGTGCTTTTATTTCTGTTTTATCTAATGTTCTTCATGGTATTATTTCCTTTTTAATTTTCTATTATATATTCTAACTTTGTGGGCGATATCGCTTGGTTGGTAGAGTGGCCGTGCCAGCAACTTGAGGGTTCCAGGTTTGATCCCCGCTGCCGCCAGCCCAGTCACTGCCGTTGTGTCCTTGGGCAAGACACTCTACCCACCTGCTACCAGTGCCACCCACACTGCTTTAAATGTAACTTAGATATTGGGTGTCACTATGTAAAAGCGCTTTGAGTCATTAGAGAAAAGCGCTATATAAATATAATTCACTTCACTACATTGTATAAAAGACCTAATCAGCAGAGTGGGCGGATGGTTGCATAGAAGTTCAACAACAACGTTTACAAAGTTGGAAGTGTCATGTCTGTGTGATCATGTTTCCTTTTTTGGACACTCAGTACCTGTTTTTGCACTTCCTTGTTTGTTTTGTTACTATAGCAACTCAGTTTTCACCTTGTCCTCATGTCTCGCACCTCTCTCACGTTTTACACTCGCACACCTGTTTTCACTGATCATGTCACTGCTATTTAAGCCTGTCTGTTTCTGTTCTCTGTCCTGGCAACATCAACGTCTACCACCATCTATCACCCTCTATACCTCTACTCACGTCATGCCATGTTTCACAGTTCCATGCCAAGTAAGTTTTGTTTATAGGTCATAGTTTCTGCCCTTGTGCATGTCTTATTTTTCTTTAGTCAAGTTTGTTCTCCGCCTTTGTGCACGCCTTTTGTTTGTTCCTGTTTTTTGTAGTTAGTGTTAAAATATCAATCAATCAATGATTATTTATGTAGCCCTCAATCACTAGTGTCTCAAAGGGCTGCACAAACCACTACAACATCCTCGGTAAGCCCACATAAGGGCAAGGAAAACTCACACCCAGTGGGACGTTGGTGACAATGATGACTATGAGAACCTTGGAGAAGACCCCCCCCCGCCGAGCGGGTCTAACATGATACTGTGAAAGTTCAAACCATAGTGGATCCAACACAGCCGTGAGAGTCCAGTCCAAAGTGGATCCAATATAGTAGCGAGAGTCCTGTCCACAGTGGAGCCAGCAGGAAACCATCCCAAGCGGAGGCAGATCAGCAGTGCAGTGATGTCCCAGCCGATACACAGGCGAGCGGTCCATCCCGGGTCCCGACTCTGGACAGTCCGATGGCCATCGGACCGGACCCCCTCCACAAGTGAGAGTGGAACAGAGGAGAAAAAGAAAAGAAACGGCAGATCAACTGGTCTAAAAGGGGAGTCCATCAATCTGGAAAAACAAACCCCAAAGTCCACTCCAATCGCTTTGCACCTCAAAAAAAACAATCCACGTCCAAGTCCTAGTCCTGACCGTAAGAAGGATGCAGCAAAGATGGGCCCCAATTGCCTTGGTCTCCATGCCATTGGACCCTGGCCTTCTCTTTGCCAAGGACTGTGTGGTGGCTGTCTGTGCACCAGTCTCCTCACTTTAAAGGATTTCACACACAGGCGTTCTCCTGAAGGCAATCCCACCAACAGGAGGACAATCATACTCATTTCGAGTGATCGCCGATGATTACCTTGTATTGACTATTTCACATCTGACATGTCTGAAAAGAAGGAAGAACCAGACTTTATTTAATCCTGAAGAGTTGACACAGGAAAACTGTTCTTTAATGGCCTGAAATTAAATTGTCATCCTGACTAAAAGGTGTTAAGGGACGGTCTTTAACGATAGGGTTATGTACCGCATTTTTTAATAATGCACGTTCTTTCTTTGTCATCAAGCATTTCCTCACAAAAGGCCTCTCAGGCTCCTAGCCACAATTAGTCAGGAGGTGCACTCAAAGACACCTCACCACATAGATCAGAATCAGAAATACTTTGAATAATCCTTGGGGGGAAATTAAGATTTTCAGCACAATCCCATTCAAGAGCAGACAAACATTGCTGACGGTTCTGCCAACTTCAGGCGGCCCTTACAATAAAAGTGAGAAACAGGTCAACGCTGGGTTGAGGAAAAAAATAAATCCATCTAAGCTTTGGCCAAAGAAAAAAAAAAACCTCATAGCCATAGTAGACAAACGTGTGCTTTGGAAGAGGGAAACATCAAAGAACACAAAGGACATTAAAGCCATTAAAGTCCTACTGAAAGCCACTACTAGCGACCACGCAGTCTGATAGTTTATATATCAATGATGAAATATTAACATTGCAACACATGCCAATACGGCCGCTTTAGTTTACTAAATTGCAATTTTACATTTCCCGCGGAGTTTCTTGTTGAAAAGGTCGCGAAATGACGACGCATGTTTGTGACGTCTCGGGTTGTAGTGGACATATTAGCCCAGCACCACACACGGCTAAAAGTAGTCTCTTTTCATCACATAATTACACAATAATTTGGACATCTGTGTAGCTGAATCTTTTGCTATTTGTTCAATTAAAAATGGAGACTATAAAGAAGAATGCTGTTGGTGGAAAGCAGCTGCCTTTAGCACCGAGACACAGACAGTGTTTCTTTGTTTGTTGTGAAGCTTTAACACCGAGCGGTCAAGCGAACATGTTTCTCTACGTCAACCAGCAAGTTTTTGGATGGGAAAATTGTGATATTTAGTCAGCTCTTACCGGAGACTTCAGTGGATTATGGGACCTCCTCCTGTAGCTGTCAAAAAGGCATCTGTGATCTTGGCTCCTCCATTAGCTTCTCTCTGAGACACTGGCGTTCACCGCAGCCATCCGACTTTCAGGTATGACTTTAGAACTTCACTAAAACACTATTAAAACAATAAGCAGATAAGGGGTTTTCCAGAATTATCCTACTAAATGTGTCTAATTACATCTGAAACGCTACCACTGTCACTGCCCGGAGCAGTCGCTTTTTCTTTTCTTTTTTAGTGCCTCACTCTAACTTTCCTCATCCACAAATCTTTCATCCTCGCTCAAATTATACAATATAATGCCCTAATACCCTACTGTGCAATACTACCCTTCAAGTGCAATACGTCCGTCACTGATTGTTATTTATTACTTCGGTACTCCTGTCTTGCTCTGTATATTGTACAGTATTTGTAATTTTGTACTTCTATAGTGTTTTGTATATTGTACAGAATTGCTTATTATTTTTAATGGATAGTAGTCTGTTTATTTCAATTGTTAGTTTTTCCTTCATTACCTCTTATGTCATTTATTTCACCCCATATTTGTTCCCACTACCGCACCTTAAATTGGAGTCTTTAATCTCGTTATATGCAAATGTAATGACAATAAAGTTCATTCTATTCTATTCTCTAAATTAATGGGGAAATTGTCGCTTTCTCGGTCCGAATCGCTCTTGCTGCTGGTGGCTATGATTGTAAACAATGTTCAGATGTGAGGAGCCCTACAACCTGTGAGGTCACGCGCACATCGTCTGCTACTTCCGGTACAGGCAAGGCTTTTTTATTAGCGACCAAAAGTTGCAAACTTTATCGTGGATGTTCTCTACTAAATCCTTTCAGCAAAAATATGGCAATATCGCAAAATGATGAAGTATGACACATAGAATGGACCTGCTATCCCTGTTTAAAGAAGAACATCTCATCTCAGCAGGACTTTAAAAGAGCAGAGATCTGCTGGGGTGCAGGGGAGCATGGCCAGAGACAGGAGCAGACCCAACAAAGCAACCACCCTCGGCCGCCCACTAACTCTCGGCCAGTGTCCAGTCCGCATGGATGAGCGAGGATACGTTGTCCGATACCCGCTCATTCAGCCAAGACACTGAAGTTTGTCCGCCCCGGTGCTCAGCGCCAGCTCCCATCTCCTCAAGTCTTTCCAAATGGACTCTGGTGTGGCAGAGATCAAGGCGCTGGTCTCAATGGCCAAAAGGCTCCAGTGAGGCAGAACCAGAAGTTCACAAAAAACGCACCGCAGAAGTCACGAAAAATATTTCTACAAAGTTATGATTAAAATTCAAAATTATTCTAGCAAATCTAAAAAAAAAGTCTTTGGAATCAAATTTAAATCTTATTTCAAAGTCTTTTGAATTTCTTCAAACATTTTTGTACTGGAAAATCTAGAAGAAATAATGATTTGTCTTTGTTAGAAATATAGCTTGGTCCAATTTGTTATATATTCTAACAAAGTGCAGATTGGATTTTAACCTATTTAAAACATGTCATCAAAATTCTAAAACTAATTTTAATCAGGAAAAATTACTAATGTTCCATAAATTATTTTTTTCAAAAAGATTCGAATTAGCTAGTTTTTCTATTCATTTTTTCGGTTGAATTTTGAATTTTAAAGAGTCGAAATTGAAGATAAACTGTTTCAAAATTGTATTTTCATTTTTTTTCGTGTCTTTTCCTCATTTAAACCGTTCAATTAAGTGTTTTTTTCATCATTTATTCTCTACAAAAAAACCTTCCATAAAAAGGAAAAAAAAAATTACTACGGAATGACAGACAGAAATACCCATTTTTATATATATATAGATTTATTTATTAAAGATAAAGTGAGCAAATTGGCTATTTCTGGCAAATTATTTAAGTGTGTATCAAACTGGTAGCCCTTGGCATTAATCAGTACCCAAGAAGTAGCTCTTTGTTTCAAAAAGGTTGGTGACCCCTGGTCCAGAATAATAGCAACCTTCCTCTGGAAGTCTTTTCTTTTGTATTTAAAGCTGCTTCCATCGATCCACAGAGCCTTTTGAAGGAACTTTGAGACATTCAATAGTTTTGTTTTCATGATGTTTGTCCGAAAATTCCTTTGGGGAAAAATCCGACCCTATACAACCTTGGTACTAGCATCATGTCCATAGCACAATCTGAGATCATTTATTGACGCTGTCTGCTATTTAACATCAGCATAGTCATTAGAGACGTAATATTTGTAGTCTGTGCTAATACTACAGCAGACATCAGTTAAAAAAAAATTGTAGGGATTCACCAATCCTAGTGGTGCACCGGAAAAGTAATTCAGTTATTCCTGCTAAAATTAAATAAGCGCCCGCCAGTGTACGGAGGTAGATGGCATATGACCAATGGTCAATCTTATTTGAGAGTGTGCATGGACACTTGGACTTCACACGTGTGAAAATACAAAAAAAACGAACTATTTGCGAAATCAGACTAATTTAGTGCATGGAAACAGTGATTGATATACATGGCACATGGTTGTGTGTGTAAAACTATTATTCTGTATAAAACGTGTTTTGTCTTAACATTTATAGGTGTCTGGAAACATTCAATGGAAAAATTATGGTTTTTGTACAATTCAGTTTTCAACTAACCTTTTGGCACCACTCATCTTCTTCCCTAGTGTTGAACTTTTTCCCATCTTTTACTGAGTTCTTGTGGCGACCCATCAGCCTTCCTGTTCTGTAACCCTGTATACTGTTTGTCTAATCTTCAATGGGTTTGTGCTGAAAACATAGTTCTGTTGTACTTGTTGCAATGACAACAACAACCTGTCCTGTATCAATAACAAAAACCAAGTTACCACTGTATGCATCTCAGTAATCTCCAAGACACACCTGTAGTAATTGGTGATTGTCTACCAGGGACAGATAGGACAACTGAGGTCCTGTATGTTAATGTGAAGAAGGCATACAGAATCTCCCAGTAGGGAAGTCTGATCACAACCAGGTTCAGTGGGAAGAACGAACAAACTCAAGAAGTGTTCCTCAACCGGTTTGACCAGCTTGTGTCCCCTTAGCCTCCACTCCAGCCATCTCCCTCCCTTCTATTAAACACAACCCCTTCCCCCTGCTTTATTGTTGATCAGGTCAGGGGGAACTGAAGCAACTTTGTCTCAGGAAAGTGGTTGCTAGCCAATACGACATGTTATCATTTCGAGTCAACATCTTGGTAGAGTACCAACCCTCGGGAGGATATCCTGCATTGTTTTGGTTCCAAATTTAAAAAAACATCCCAAAGGATTTCCAACCAGTGATCTGAAGAGGACACTTAAGTGGCTCCTCACTTTCTGCAACATGCCCATGGAGGAAGCTATCCTTTACTTTGTGCACTGTGCCCACCTACACTTGGACCAGAGAACCACATTCTGGACCCGCACTTTCCGCAACATGACCATGAGCGAAAATGTCGGTATGGAGGAAGCTATCCTTTACTTTGTGCACTGTGCCCACCTACACTTGGACCAGAGAACCACATTCTGGACCCGCACTTTCCGCAACATGCCCATGAGCGCAAAAGTCGGTATGGAGGAAGCTATCCTTTACTTCATACACTGTGCCCACCTACACTTGGACCAGAGAACCCCATTCTGGACCCGGTTTTACGACTCCTCAGGTACCTTCAAAACTGCACAGCTCGTGATGCTCCACAACAGTGAAGTGGACCTGCCTGGTGTCCCGGATCTGGATCTCCTGCTACCCGGCAGTTTGTCCTGTACGGTTGAAAGATGTCACGTCTAACACGGTGGCACACTTTAAAAGACTGCACTGGCTTCAGTCCTGTTTTGCTGATAACAAGGACTAGAAACTATGGAGCAGGAGTGTCCATACTTTTTGACTTAAGGGCCGCATCGGGCTAAAAGAATTTGTCTAGGGTCTGAAAGCAGGAATGAACACGCTGATGTGCCACACTTGGCCAGCGGGCCATAGTTTTGGTTTAAAGCCAGATCAACCTGTAGGGGAACGCTGTAAAAACAAAATGAGCTGCTTGTACATTTTGGGAAGTCTAGAACAAGTTTACCTGGCTACCCTCCATCAGAAGTGGTTGCAGAGGCAGTAGGGTATATAAAGAGTATGGTCAACTAAACGAGAGAAGCCAGGACTGCTACCAAGGACGTGTGCCTGGATGTATGCAATTGCTGTTTCGACGTTAGTTTTACTGATGAAACAAACAAAATAATATGTCTCTATATAGTTCTAAACATACTCCAGCTTAGAAACTTACAATAAAACATACTTTTATTTTGGTAAAGTATAATTGTATGTCCGTATTTGACACACTCTGCTGCATGGGGACCAGCAGGCTATCACGTACCAGACAGCGCAATAAAATGTACAAAATTAGAAAGACCAAAAAAAAAATAACTTACCACCCTCATTTTGCCCAAATCTTGATTATCTTTGGACAATCCATCCATCCTCAACCGCTTATCCGGAATCGGGTCGCAGGGACAACATCTCCAGCAGAGACCCCCAGACTTCCTTCCCAGAGCAACATTAGCAACTTCCTCCTGGGGGATCCCGAAGCATTCCCAGGCCAAAGAAGAGATGTAATACCCCCATCTGTCCCTTGGCCTGCCACCAGGCCTGCTCCGAGGACCTCCCTAGGGAGACGCTCGTGAGGCATCCGCACGAGATGCCCGAACCACCTAAGCTGTTTCCTTTCCAAGCGAAGGAGCAGAGGCTCTACTCAGAGTCTCTCTCGGGTGACTGAACTTCTCATCCTCTCTCGAAGGGAGATGCCAGCCACCCTTCTGAGGAAACTCATTTCGGCCGCTTGTATCTGCGATCTTACTCTTCGGTCATGACCATAGGTGAGAGTAGTAATGTCGATAGAACGGTAGACCAAGAGCTTTGCCTTCTGGCTCAGCTCTCCATCTTTGGACCATCAATCAGAGAAGTCGGGGTTCACATTAATCAGTTCATAGTACAAATATATACTATCAGCATAGTACAGTTATCACACAAGTTAAACAGATAATATACAGTGGGGCAAAAAAGTATTTAGTCAGCCAGCGATTGTGCAAGTTCTCCCACTTCAAATGATGACAGAGGTCTGTCATTTTCATCATAGGTACACTTCAACTGGGAGAGACAGAATGGGAAAACAAAATTATAGGAATTTTAAAGAATTTATTTGTAAATGATGGTGTAAAATAAGTATTTGGTCAAGCATTCAAAGCTCTCACTGATGGAAGGAGGTTTTGGCTCAAAATCTCACGATACATGGCCCCATTCATTCTTTCCTGCGGTGAAATTTGTCCTAATTTGTCTCTGCATTTGACCCATCACCCTTGATCACCCCCAGGGAGGTGAGGGGAGCAGTGAGCAGCAGCAGTGCCACACCCGGGAATGATTTGTGGTGATTTAACCCCCAATTCCAACCCTTAATGCTGAGTGCAAAGCAGGGAGGTAATGGCTCCCATTTTTATAGTCTTTGGTATGACTCGGCCGGGGTTTGAACTCACGACCTACCGATCTCAGGGCAGACACTCTAACCACTAAGCCACTAAGCAGGTATCTCAGGCTGGTCAAACAAGACCGACAGGAGAGACCGTAGCAAACTACTTCCTGAGGACATCTGGCAATCTGCTGTTGCCGACGTGCTCTTCTACAAGAATAACTTTCAGGCTGGACAAAAAAATGAGGATGTATGTTTGTTATTAGCATGAAACTTTTGTGATGGTTGTAGAGAGAAGATCTCTGGATCAGGAGTTCTCAAACTTTTTTGTAAGCCTAAGTATTAAAGACAGGATTTTTTGTTTGTTGTTTTTTTAAAACAAGTATATTTAATATTCTTGGCCAGTGTAACATTGCACACAATTTGAACAGTAACATTGTGTTTAAATTTTCGAAAAATTTATTATTTTATGAAGTGATTCTTTGTCATACTTGTTACTCCCTCCGAGGTCTTAATCAAGGCTCAAGTTGTTCCATCCATCCATTTTCTACCGCTTATTCCCTTTTGGGGTCACGGGGGGCGCTGGCGCCTATCTCAGCTACAATCGGGCGGAAGGCGGGGTACACCCTGGACAAGTCGCCACCTCATCGCAGGGCTCAAGTTGTTCGTTTTTTCTCAAACAGACATTTATTTCAGCCACGCCTTCTTCTCCTCCCAAATGATGCCAAAAAATGCCGAACAAATGCCGTCAGAACTAATGAATAAGAAAAACAGAACTTACAATTAGTCCGACATCAAATAAAAGAAAACACATAGATTTCACATGCATTATGACAAAGAATCACACCTCATTGGCCTCACAAACTCAGAGGGAATAAAGTTTCTTTTCCAGCCGAGACTCCTTTAACCTCTTCCATCAAATGTTTGCTGTGTCCCTTATTCCGTCACATATTAATCGTCCCCCCAACAATGTGACCAAACCGGAAACAAAATATGTTCCTCTCCAATTTACATGGGTTTTGTAACAAAAATAAAGTTAACAAATACCTGCATGAAATTACCAAATAAAATACATTTTTAATCACATTATATGTAAATAAGAACTGAATACATTGTATTTATTTATTATAACCAACTAGGAAATTATATAACATTTATACAATGTGCTTCAGTCAGCAGCTAAAATACTACTAAATGGATGTTCCACAGCTTGAGAATCACTGCTCCATTTCATAAACACTCTGTGGGTGTTTCAGATCACAACCACTAGAGCAGTATTTAACCTTTTTTGAGGCAAGGCACATTTTTTTCAGAAAGAAAATCCGGAGAGACACCACCAGCAGGAAAGGTTAAAAGATTTAACTCCACCAGGTCGTTGTGCCTTATTCTAAGTTTGTTGACGTTTTCTTGTGTGTAGTGCTTTAGTTCTTGTCTTGTGCTGTTATTTTGGTGGCCCTTTCGGTTTAGTTGGTGTTTTCCTGTAGCAGTTTCACTTCTTTCTTTGAGCACTATTCCGAGCACCTGCATTGTGTTAGCAAGCAAGGCTATTTACGTTGTTGCTATCCTTTGTGTGGACATTGTTGATTGTCATGTACGGATCTACATTGTGGACGCCGTAAGTTTTTGCTGTCGTCCAGCATTATGTTTACTTTGTAGCCAGTTCAGTTTTACATAATCCTTTCCCTGTCCCTTTTGTTCATTTCTGGTTTAAGCATTGCATACCTTGTTCCCTGCACCACTGCCTCCCGCTGTGGTCTGCATATTGGGATCACAAACCATCCTAGTCTCACCCGACACATTTCGACTTTTACAAAGCAATTAACTATCTGCTGCCACCTACTGACATGGAGTATTACATAGTTACTAGGGCTGCGACTCTTTGGGTGTCCCACGATTCGATTCAATATCTATTCTTGGGGTCGCGATTTGATATTGATTTTTTTGATTCAACGCGATTCTCAATTCAAAAACGATATTTTTCCGATTCAAACGATTCTGTATTCATTCAATACATAGATTTCAGCAGGATCTACCCCAGTCTGCTGACATGCTAGCAGATTAGTAGTTTAAAAAATAAAATAAAAAAGCTTTTATAATTGTAAAGGACAATGTTTTATCAACTGATTGCAATAATGTAAATTTGTTTTAACTATTAAAAGAACCAATATTATGACTTATTTTATCTTTGTGAAAACATTGGACGCAGTGTGTTGTCCAGCTTATGAGATGCCATGCAAGTGTAAGCCACTGTGACACTATTGTTCTTTTTGATTATTTTTATAAATGTCTAATGATAATGTCAATGAGGGATTTTTTAATCACTGCTATGCTGAAATGATAACTAATATTGATACTGTTGTTGATAATATTCATTTTTGTTTCACTACTTTTGTTTTGTTCTGTGTCGTGTTTGTGTCTCCTCTCAATTGCTCTGTTTATTGCAGTTCTGAGTGTTGCTGGGTCAGCTTTGCTTTTGGGATTGGATTGCATTGTTATGGTATTGTTGTGTATTGTTATGTTAGATTGATAAACAAATAAAAAAAATATATATCTAAAAAAAAAAATGTTAAAAAAATAGTTTTTTAAAAAAATGAGAATCGATTCTGAATCGCACAACGTATTCGATTCGTTTTGTATTCGAATTGATTTTTCCCACACCCCTAATGGTTACCCTGCTGAGCGCTACACAGCACAGACACTGAGCAACGGCACATCATTTGCAGATTATAATTATTGATTTGCAAAAAATATATACTTTTGGACCAGTTAGGTGATCATTTTCCACGGCACAGTGGTTGAAAAACCCTGCACTAGAGCAGTGGTTCTCAACCTTGTTTCAGTGATGTACCCCCTGTCAACATCTTTTTAAAAGTCGTCTCTTTTCATCGCACAATTACACAGTATTCTGGACATCTGTGTTGATGAATCTTTTGCAATTTGTTCAATTAATAATGGAGACGTCAAAGCAGAAAGATGGAGGTCGGAAGCTTTAACCTTTAGCCACACAAACACACGGTGATTCCTTGTTTAAAATTCCCAGAGGTAAAGCTTTACTATGGATCAGAGCGGTCAAACGAACATGGATCACGACTACATGTCAACCGGCAGTTTTCGGTGAGAAAATTGTGTTAAAAAGTCGCCCCTTACCCGAGATCTGTGGAGTTTGCGCCATCCTTGTATCTGCCGTCAACTTCCCTCAGACACTGGCCTCAAGACACACGTGGACACACCCCTCCGACTATCAGGTACTATTTATCTCACTAAAACACTAGCAACACAATAGAAAGATAAGGGATTTCCCAGAATTATCCTAGTAAATGTGTCTAAAAACATCTGAATCCGCCTTTTTTTTAAAACAATTTTTTCCCCTAGTCTTTCGCTATCAATATCATCCACAAATCTTTCATCCTTGCTCAAATTAGTGGGGAAATTGTCTTTTTCTCTGTCCGAATAGCTCTTGCTGCTGGAGGCTCCCATTATAAAGAATGTGAGGACATGAGAAGCCCTCACACTTGTGACATCATCGTCTGCTACTTCTGGTACAGGCAAGGCTTTTTTATCAGCACCAAAAGTTGCGAACTTCATCATCGATGTTCTCTACTAAATCCTCAGCAAAAATATGACAATATGGCGAAATGATGAAGTATGGCACATAGAATGGAGCTGCTATCCCCGTTTAAATAAGAACATCTTATTTCAGTAGGCCTTTAAACTAGTCAGTATCGCTGCTGTTGATGTTAAATTCTCGCTGCTGCTCTATTCCCGTCTTCTACTGTGTGACTGATCGCCTTGAGTTTAAACTCTGCGACGTAAGTGTCTCTTAAAAAAGGAGCCATTTTAGGGTCTTTACATAAACAGCACACCTCCCGCAGTCATATATCCCAGCATGCACCGCGCGCTTTTTCTACGAGGAAAAATGAAGTCGGTGGCTGCTTATCGTAGTTGTGGCTCAAAATTGGTCCATATATAAGGTGCACCGGAACATAAGGCCCACTGTCAGCTTTTGAGAAAATTTGAGGTTTTTAGGTGCGCCTTATAGTGCGGAAAATGCGGTAACTCCTCACTAAGAGGCAGGTGGTGCTTTTGTTGTCCTGCATGTGGCAAACAATTAATTGAGCGTTGTTTCTTTGCAGCACTGGGAGGATGACGTGCGGCGCTTCCACAGGATATTCAGACACTCCAGCGACACAGAGCTGGTTGTACTGGTTGGTAACCACGACATCGGCTTCCATTATGAGTGAGGACACACACACACACACACACACACACACACACACACCTTGCTTTTATCTTATGGACTCACTCCCTGATAAGACGTGGAATCCGGTCAAAGTTTTCCTGCCTTATTATATTGTCCTACTTTCACACAAATAGTCAGAAAAGACTTGCTCTCTGTGGGTCTCAGCTATAAAAAAAAAACTGTCAAAATCTCTTACAAAACAAAGGAACCTCCATTGTGGGGTTTATTTGGAAAATAAAGTACGTAACTTTTCAGCCCAGTTATGTGCGCACACAAGCTTTACAGATGTTCTCATGAACCTCATTCACTTCGATTCCTTTTCATGAGCTATTTCTCAAATAAGACTCCTCAAAACAGACAGCCTGCTTGTCAAATATCTGAATTGGAACCACAATCTGGTCCAAAGGTTGAACAAAAGTCCAGAAAACCGAACAGAACAAAGAGGCTCTGCATTATCATATAAATCATTGATTACATAAATATTAATTCATCTAATTCAGGGGTCTCTGTGTGACGTTATTTTGCCTATTAATATTAAATTGATGACAATTTAATATTAGTGTGGACCGCGAGTTTTATATAAATGCCGCTTGACAGAGTCATATTTGCCACAACTGCCAACATTCCCTATTATTCCAGGAGACTCCCTAAATTCAGGACAATCTTTCTCGCAAACATCTGTCGGTTTTCTCCCAATCAACAATATTCAATTGGTGCTGTTTTGACACTTTGACATTTTCTACAACCTGTACTATCAACATTCGAATACTGTCATACATTAAACTTGGCTTTTAGACACTTCAGTGCGTGAGCCTTTTTATCAACCATACAGTGCACCTGCTCAGTCACAGGATGTGTAAGGATTTTGTATACACACGTCTAGGACTGCAAGGCATACTTGATCAACAGCCATACAGGTCACTCTGAGGGTGGCCGTTTAACATTGTTACAAATATGTGCCACAGTGTGAACCCACACCAAACAAGAATGACAAACACATTTCGTGAGAACATCCGCACCTTAACAACATAACCACAACAGAAGAAATACCCAGAGTCCCATGCAGCCCTAACTCTTCCGGGCTACAATATACACCCCCACTACCACCAACTAGGGCTGTACAATATACCGCTATTAGTACACCACCGCGATACTAATGAAACTTATTCAGTACTATACCGCCTCTGAAAAGTACTGGTCCACGACTTGGTATCGCATTGATACCCAAATGTGTTATCATCCAAAACTATTGTAAAGTATCAAACAGAAGAATAAGTGATTATTGCATTTTAACAGAAATGTAGATAGAACATATTAAAAGAGAAAGTAAGCAGATATTGATTGATTTTTATTTCAAATATGCAAAAAAACAAGAGCAAGCCTGATCCAATACAAAATATTGGGACAACAGTAGTTAGTACTATACGCTACTTTATATTAGAAATGTCAACAGTGGAAGATGCATGTTCATGTATGAGCCAGTCTGCCCCACAAGATAGAGGAAAAAGAAGAAACGTATACATTGTCAGACATTTCGTCAAACTACACAAAGTATACGCATGTCTCAACGTTGACATCGTTCCTCCACCCTTGCAAGAGTTATACTTTTATATCGCCTTTCTACCTTCAAAGTACGCTAAGCACTTTGACACCATTTCCACGTTCTCACTGAAGGCGGGAGCTGCCAGGCAAGGCCCTGACCACAACCCCCAAGGAACAAGGGTGACGTCTCTTGCTCAAGGACACAACAAATGTGACGGCCTCCAACAACCAAGCCGGGTTAATAAAGGATACATTTGGATATAGTTTAGAGTAGTCAGTGTACAGCACTGTAGAAAATGAAACGTGGAAATTGGAAAGTGAGTCAACACAAACTTTTTCAGAAAGCCTGAAAACAATCATGTCTACATTCAAGCATGGTATGGCGGTCTGGGGCTGCATGAAAGCTAGCAGGGGATATTTTGTAAAAGTACAATCCCAACATGTGCTGTGATAGTGAATGCAGAACATTGTTTCAAAGTAGGGCTGGACGATATGTTCGATACATCGCGGGTTAGTCTCGGTGCGATATAGAAAAGGATTTTATCGCAGTATTCGAGTATATGTTCTCACGCAGTTGCTTTTAGCTGCAGGCATTACACTCCAGGTGTTTCCCACTCTCGTCTCCTTCTCACAGAGACGTAAAACAAGCGCACCTTCTTACATACGTCATGTGTGCAACGTCACACGCTCCCGCAGACGTGGCAACGTTAACTGTGATGCTAATGGTGCATTGTGAGTGGCAATACGAGAAAGAGAATGTGTGAATCTGGTAAAAAAAAAAATGGAGGAAGAATTAATTACCAAGAAAACCGCACGAGATCCATCGTCTGGCGGTGGTTTGGCTTCAAGCAGGTATGTGTTCAACATTTATGCGGCAAAAGTGTTGCTACAAAAAGTAGCAGCACTGTTAACGTAGCAGTCTTGAAACTCTGCATGTCAACATCTCCGGCCGGTGCCACACCAACAAAATGCCGAAGCAACTATTTCCACATCAACAAAGTATGAAAAAAAAAAAAAAAAAAAGTCAACAGGAGATAATGTCCGCAGGAAACTATTATGCAGCTCATTTTTATTTGACAGTTACTGAAATATCTTGTGTGACATCATGCACAAAAGTGCACTTTATTTGTATTTCACTATTGTAAATGATAAATAAATGATAAATGGGTTGTACTTGTATAGCGCTTTTCTACCTTCAAGGTACTCAAAGCGCTTTGACACTACTTCCACATTTACCCATTCACCCACACATTCACACACTGATGGAGGGAGCTGCCATGCAAGGCGCCAACCAGCACCCATCAGGAGCAAGGGTGAAGTGTCTTGCTCAGGACACAACGGACGTGACGAGGTTGGTACTAGGTGGGAATTGAACCAGGGACGCTCGGGTTGCGCACGGCCACTCTACCACTGCGCCACGCCGTCCCTTATTGTAGTGGCGTTCTGTACAAAAAGTGCACTTTAATTTAGTGTTGTTGTTTTTTTATATGTACTCTTAGTGACATCATGCACAAAAGTGCACTAATAGCTTGTTTTAAAATGTCTCTGACAATCTTGCACTTTCTGTTTTGGAAATGACATGAATGTTTGTGCCACTGCTTAATAACTGTTTAATAAATACACTTTTGGTCAATTGACTTAGTTGTGATTTCCTTCTCTGCATGAAAGTTTAAAAGTAGCATATATTAATGCAGTATGAAGAAGAATGTTTGAATGTAGACACATAGAATCATCATACTGCTGTCATTATATGCATCAAGTGTTCATTCAAGGCTAAGGCAAAATATCGTAATATATACCGTGTATCGTGACACGGCCTAAAAATAGAGATAATAATAAAAGGCCATATCGCCCAGCTCTACTTGAAAGAAACGCTTACAGAAGGTTTATTGTTGACTTGTGAGCGTCTGTATGTTTGCAATCAGACAAAATGGTCCAGTCCAGCAAGTCAGTTGTCATCAGATGGAAGAAAAGAAGCTGGACTGACACAGTCTTTGTTTTCTATGAGTGACACTAATGTCACAAGCAAATAAAGACTTTGGCTTTTTTACTATTAGACTTGTGAAAATAGCAGGAAGTGAAGGAACTCAAAATGGAGTGAGCATTTCTTTTGGTGTGATTTCTAACTATGTCTCCCCCTGCAGGATGGACTGGTTCAAGCTGCAGCGCTTCGAGAAAGTCTTTAACGCCTCCTCCACTCGGATTGTTACTAAAAATGGAATCAAGTGAGTGACTAACAGAAATATTAATGCTCACATAGGATTGCTTACACACACACTAATCATTTGTTTACCGCCGCTAATTTTCAGGCCTCACCGTGGTATATTCAGTTCCACAAAGTATGAATGATTTATTAATCATATTTATAGCTAGAGCCTTAAAACATTATGACCTAAACCTTTTAAAATGATGAAATAACTTAAACAGCACATTATGATTGGTTTTGTTTCTATAGTATTGATGTTTTCAGTTTATAGTCATTTTGTGCCAAACATGTCAAGTTTGTGTTTATTTTAAACAGACTTAGACTTCCTTTTATTGTCTTTCAAATTAGAACTTTACAGTACAGATAAGAACAGACTTTGGTGGCATTAGCTCATTGTACTGCAAGTTGAGAACAATAAGGTGCAGATATGAATAAATAGATTACTGTACAGATAAATATTGCACTTTTGCATATGCATCCACATTTATGGATGTATGTTGTATTGTCTTTATATTCCAGCGAGTTAATCCATTTTTGAGGGGGAATTGAGGGAATTAGTATGATGCGTTCAAGAGTCTTACGGCCTGAAGGAAGAAGCTGTTACAGAACCTGGAGGTTCTGCTACGGAACTTCTTTCTAGAGTAAAAACAGTCCTTGGTTTGGGTTGGGAGGAGTCCATGCAGATTTTGTAAACCCTGGTCTGGCAGCTGCTTTTTGCGATCTCCTGGATGAGGAAGAAGAGGAGTCCTGATGATATTTTCGGCCGTCCTCAGCACTCTCTGCAGAGACTTCCAGTCTGAGGCAATGCAGGCTCCAGTCCAGACAGAGATGTAGTTGTTCAGGAGGTTCTCTATAGTGCTTCTGTAGAACGTGCTGAGAACGGGGGGGAGGTAGCTGTGCTCTTTTCATCTGACGCAAAAAGTGCATGCGCTGCTGAGCTCTTTTCACAAGAGCTCCAGTGTGTACGGACCAGGTTATATTGTCATTGTTACACATATACCAATGGACCCAAAAGGGTCCATTACTATTAACTGTCATTTAGCTAGGGACACTCTACAACTACCTCTAGGGGTCCCCGCACACCACTTATTTTTAGTTTGCCTTTTCCTAATCTTATTCATTTTCTCTGCCTACAGTAAAATAAAATAAATAAATTAAACAATAAAAAAACATCTAAATCTGGACACAAGAAAGACAAAAAAACAATGACCTGCATACTGCGGAACCTCTTCTTAGAGTCCAGCAGTGACAACAGTCCTTGGTGGGGGCGGCAGGAGTCTCTGCAGATTTTCTGAGACCTGGACAGGCAGAGGCTTTCTCGGATAGGAGGTCAAATGAATGCTGACATACAATATGATGAAGTTCTCCAGGTTCTGCAACAGCTTCTTCCCTCAGGCCATCAGACTCTTGAACGCATCAAAATATTGCCCCCCCTCCCACGAACAGATTAACGCGCTGGAATATAAAGACAATCTAACATAAATCCAGAAACGTGGATGCATATGCAAAAGTGCAATATTTATCTGTTAAGCAATCTATTTATTTATATCTGCACCTTATTGATTTTTTTATCCTGCACAACAACGAGCTAATGCAACAAAATGTTCTTATCTGTACTGTAAAGTTCAAATTTGAATGACAATAAAAAGGAAGTGTAAAAGATCAAAATTTCTAATTCCTCTATTCAGCATGTTTGAAAAGGGGTTGGAAAAAGCAGATCTTATTGAAGGTGAAGTAAAAGTTCCAATGATAGTCTCCCACACACACACACAATTAAAATTTGTTCTCTGCATTTGATCCATCCTCTTGTTCACCTCTGCATAATAATGTGGTCATTCCACAACTGTGTGAATATATAATTTATATATAATTAACAGTTGGACAATATCGGATTTCAGCATAAAAGCCATTATCGGAAGTGAGGGGAGCAGTGAGCAGCAGCGGTGGCCGCGCTCGGGAATAATTTTGGGTAATTAAACCCCCAATTCCAACCCTCGATGCTGAGTGCCAGGATAAAATAAGGTGTTTATTAGAGATTTACGATAATATCGGACTGCCGATAAATGCTTTAAAATGTAATATGGAAAATAATTAGTTTCAAAAAGTAAAATTTGACTTTAAAAACGCTGCTGTGTACACGGACGTAGGGAGAAGTAAAGAGCACCAATAAATCTTAAAAAGGCACTGCCTTTGCGAGCTGACCCAGTCACATAATATTTACGGCTTTTCAAACACACAAGTGAATGCAAGGCATACTTGGTCAACAGCCATACAGGTCACACTGAGGGTGGCTGTATAAACAACTTTAAAACTGTTACAAATATGTGCCACACTGTGAACCCACACCAAACGAACATTTCTGGAGAACATCCACACCGTAACAATATAAACGAAACAGAACAAATACCCAGAAACCCTTGCAGCACTAACTCTTCTGGGAGGCTACAATATACAACCCCCCCAACAACCCTGTCTACCTCAACCTCCTCATGCTCTCTCAGGGAGAGCATGTCCCAAATTCCAAGCTGCTGTTTTGAAGCATGTTAAAAAGAAAAAATGCACTTTGTGACTTCAATAATAAATATGGCAGTGCCATGTTGGCATTTTTTTCCATAACTTGAGTTGATTTATTTTGTAAAACCTTGTTACATTGTTTAATGCATCCAGCGGGGCATCACAACTAAATGAGGCATAATAATGTGTTCATTCCACCACTGTATATATCAGTAATTAAGAGTTGGACAATATCAGTATATCGCCAAAAAAGCCATTATCGGACAGCCCTAGTTTTTACCATTTTATAGTCTTTGGGCCGGGGTTTGAACTCACAACCTACTGTTCTCAGGGCAGACATTCTAACCACGAAGCCCCTTTTCCTTTACATAGCAGTTGCTAAAACTTGAGTTCACTTCCTGTTCTTGTAGAATACGTTTTGGGGGAAAAAAATGCCAACAAAATTGAGTGAACCCCCAAAGTTAGAAGGGCTTTGAGGGGGCGAGGGACAACTGCACTGGTAATTCTATCATCATTTGTGTGTCAGCTTCCTGCTGGTGAACAGCGTGGCCCTGCATGGCGACGGCTGCCCCATCTGCCAGGCGGTAGAGAAGGAGCTCATTAAACTGTCCAAAGACCTCAACTGCTCTCTTCAGGTGTGCTTTGAGAAGCTCCATCTTGCCTGAAACACGCTGGTGTGGTCAAGCCAGTCAAATAATCTTCCCTTCCTGCAGAGTTCACAGTCTGCTGGCACCGTGGCAGTGGATGGATGTGAGGGTGCACAGGTGTACCCCCCCACACCCCCCATCATGTTACAGGTAGGCTTGGTAAACTCAGCTGTTCTACAGTCCTTCATACAACATTTTTTATGTTACATTTTAGCAGCACAAGAAGTTGGACCTTATGATTAGGATGTGGACACAATACTTCACTTTAACCACGACAATGACACACAAGAAAGTAACAATTCTTATCGGCCATGCAAGTGCATAAAAATAAAAAGAAATTACCTTGGGTTCAGCTTCTTTGATGTGAAGATCCAGTAATCACGAGTTTGAGTCGGCAAACATTGTAGTCCCCTTGCATCTGTTAGGAGTTAGGAGTGTTCTTCTTAGTGGATGTCAGTTTCATGGACAAAAATACAAGACACAGTTCAGAGATATGCACAAAACTATGGAGCCCTTAAAAAGGGACATAGAGATGTTGCAATACTTTTTTTCCTATGTCAGTAAACCGGAAGTAAAACAGTCACAGCGATTGAGGAGCACGGGCCCACCCACTCTGCAAAAACTGAAATCTAAGGAAGATGGAAATATCTCAAATAAGGATAATATTTGAGGTTAGTGCGTCTGCCTCACAATACGAAGGTCCTGCAGTCCTGGGTTCAATCCCAGGCTCGGGATCTTTCTGTGTGGAGTTTGCATGTTCTCCCCGTGACTGCGTGGGTTCCCTCCGGGTACTCCGGCTTCCTCCCACCTCCAAAGACATGCACCTGGGGATAGGCCCCTCCCACCTCCAAAGACAGGCCTCTGGGGATAGGCCCCTCCCACCTCCAAAGACATGCACCTGGGGATAGGCCCCTCCCACCTCCAAAGACATGCACCGGGGATAGGCCCCTCCCACCTCCGAAGACATGCACCTGGGGATAGGCCCCTCCCACCTCCAAAGACATGCACCTGGGGATAGGCCCCTCCCACTTCCAAAGACATGTACCTGGGGATAGGCCCCTCCCACTTCCAAAGACATGCACCTGGGGATAGGCCCCTCCCACCTCCAAAGACATGCACCTGGGGATAGGCCCCTCCCACTTCCAAAGACATGCACCTGGGGATAGGCCCCTCCCACCTCCAAAGACATGCACCTGGGGATAGGCCCCTCCCACTTCCAAAGACATGCACCTGGGGATAGGTTGATTGGCAACACTAAATGGTCCCTAGTGTGTGAATGTTGTCTGTCTATCTGTGTTGGCCCTGTGATGAGGTGGCGACTTGTCCAGGATGTACTCCGCCTCCCGCCCGATTGTAGCTGAGATAGGCGCCAGCGCCCCCCCACGACCCCAAAAAAGGGAATAAGTGGTAGAAAATGGATGGATTTGCTTATTTTCTGTCTGATAAGAATTATTCCCATCAAGCAGTTTTATGTTCGAGTGTTTTTCATGTTTTAAGGCGGGGGTGTCCTAACTTTATCCACTGAGAGCCGCAGACTGAAAAATCAAAGCAAGCGGGGGCCAGTTTGATATTTTTTATTTTAAAAAAACAATACAATATATAGAAAATATACATTTCGGCCTCCACTCAGGCTTGATCAGAGGGACTCCAAAGGGTTTTGGTCCCAAAAAATATTAAAAATGTGTCATTCAGTATTATTCAAGTTTAAAATCTCTAAATCAACATTAGGTCCATCTGTCAATACAATGATTTTAAAGATTTAAGTTGGATGTTCTTTTTGTCACAAAAAAAACCCTAGTTTTTTTTTATGGCAAAAAACAAAATATGCAATATTTTCACACCAATTTTTTATTTTTTTTTATATATTTGAGATTTAATAATTGGAGCCTTAAAAAAAAAAGTCAGTAACTCACAACACCATAGATTTTAATTAATTTTTTGGGGCAATGACACTTAAAAACAAATCACACTAAAATGATTGGGGATCCAAAAGGGTCCTACTCATTAAAGTCTTAGAAAATAAATTATACATTTTTTTTTCCTGTTTACTTTTAACCTAATCTCAAGATCAACTTCAGATCTATCCTTAAAAAATAAGTTTTATTGTTGATGTTTTTTATTTGTTCATTTTAGGCCCTTTTTTAAAAAAACAGCTCAGTTTTTTATATGGCAAACAAAATATACAACATTTTCCCCAAAAATATCTCAAAGTAATCGGAGCCTTGAATAAGTCAATAATTTATGACAGTGATTTTGATTCATTATTATTTTTTAAAGAAAGAAACAGCCTGCATGGCAGCTTTATTAGAGTAAACATTGCAACATTTTATTTTTACATTTCACCCGTTTGATCTTTTAAATCACTTTTTACATTTTAAAAATGTTTCAATCGTATTTTTCAAATGTGCCTTTTGTATCACTTTTTACGTTTTAAAAATGTTTCAATCGTATTTTTCAAATGTGCCTTGGGGCCGTTAAAAAATGACCTGCGGGCCGCACTTTGGACACCCTGTTTTAAGGTTTTGGTCCTAAATGATGTCAGTAAGATATTACAGCTTGTTGCTGAGATTTGATGAGCTATATTGAGTAAAACATGCTTGAAAGTAGAATATCAACTGTTGCAAAGCTGTGTCATCAACACTCACAATTATAATATAATATTCATTTACCATGAATTGATTAACGTGGACCCCGACTTAAACAAGTTGACAAACTTATTGGGGTGTTACCATTTAGTGGTCAATTGTACGGAATATGTACTGTACTGTGCAATCTACTAATAAAAGTTGCAATTAATCAATCAATCAATAAAAACTACTTTAAGTAATTTCTTTTATCAAGCATGTATCACGTATGCCTCACATACGTACTCATATTGTAGTACAGTTATTAGTGAGAATATACTTATTTGAAGGTATTTTTGGGGTTTATTGAGGTTCACTAATTTTACTTGTTTTAGAAAATCTTGACGAGCCAAATTTTCTTGTTCTATTGGCAGATAATTTTGCTTTGTTCAAAAAAATACCCCTCATTTTTGTATTTTTTTTTTAACACTGACTTTTTGCAGTGTGTCATCTGTGCTAGGACAAGAAAGTCCCCTCGCCCTGAGTATTATTTTGAGATGTCTCACTTATGTCAAAGCCATGTCTACATGCAAGAAGGGATTTGATGTCTTTATATGTTAGGCCAATACTAAAATAGAAATCAATAAACTTCTCCCACGGGGGAAGCTCCATTGCTTTGTCTGTTTCACTGATATAGGAAATATATAGGGCGGTTTAGCTCGGTTGGTAGAGTGGCCGTGCCAGCAACTTGAGGGTTGCAGGTTCGATTCCCGCTTCCGCCATCCTAGTCACTGCCGTTGTGTCCTTGGGCAAGACACTTTACCCACCTGCTCCCAGTGCCACCCACACTGGTTTGAATGTAACTTAGATATTGGGTTTCACTATGTAAAGCGCTTTGAGTCACTGGAGAAAAAGCGCTATATAAATATAAAATATAAAAAAAAAAAATAATAATAATAATAATAATCTGGCAAAAATTCATTGTCAGATTTCGCACAAAAGCGTTGCCAAATCTGACAAAGTATTGCCAGATCTCGCCAAACATTTTTTACCCTCTTATGTCCCTTTAGAGGAGGGGTCTCAAACTCACTTCACCTGGGGGCCACTGGATGCAGAGTCTGGGTGAGGCTGGGCCGCGAGAAAAGATTTCTTTAAAAAATGTTTGCATACTCCTCAATATGATGCAAATTAAAACAATAAAAAAACAACGGTTTAAATTGGTCCAGATGATTGGGGACTGTTATTACTGACGGACAGGTGTGGCGGTGTGACTGCAGCCAGGCATGTAGGAAAACCCTCGTCACCATGCCAACGTCTCTGTCGCTTTCACTCATTTGCCGCTTTTCCACTAACGCAGGAGTAGGCAACCCAGAATGTTGAAAGAGCCATTTTGGAGCCAAATATCACAACGCTGTCAAGCACCATTCATATAAAACTTGCAGGCCGCACTAACATTAAACTTTCATATTAAGGTGGGGGCCACAAAATAACATCTTGGGGCCTCAATTGGCCTGCTGGCCACATGTCTGAGACCCCTGCTTTAGGGCCTCTGTATGAAACAAGCACAGGGAAACTGTGTGAAAAATAGTCGAGAGTTCACAAGAAAGAACTTCAAAAAACTAGAAGTAAAAAAAACACTACTTACCATTAAAAAGTTCCTCTCAATGAAGACACAAAACTTTTGGAATGATCCCACAACCAAAAAAAAAAAAGGAGGGAGACTGATTAGACCAGGTGAGACAATCAATGCAAACAAGCCTCAGGTGAGGAGGGACCAGAGAGAGAGAGTAAAGCTACTGAAAGCAGAATACAAATCAAACAGGAACTGGGACCAAAACAAGAGCACAAAACAGGAAGTGAAGCCACAAATCACCAGAATGGTGGACCGGATGAAACAGGTGGTAACAGCATCACGCCACTTCCTGTTTGCCACCTTCACTGCAAAGTAGCCATGAAGACAAAACACTTCCTGTTTGCCACCTTCACTGCAAAGTAGCCATGAAGACAAAACACTGCCAGGAAGATTTACTCTCTGAAAATAATAATTGACATTGTAGAAAATGTTTTATTAGCACCAAGACAAGTTTTGGCAACAATTAAATAGAAACAGGGCAGCATGGAGGTAGAGGGGTTAGTGGACGTGCCTCACAATACGAAGGTCCTGGGTTCGATCCCTGGGCTCGGGATCTTTCTGTTTGGAGTTTGCATGTTCTCCCCGTGACTGCGTGGGTTCTACTCCGGCTTCCTCCCACCTCTAAAGACATGCACCTGGGGATAGACCCCTCCCACCTCCCAAGACATGCACCTGGGGATAGGCCCCTCCCACCTCCCAAGACATGCACCTGGGGATAAGCCCCTCCCACCTCCCAAGACATGCACCTGGGGATAGGCCCCTCCCACCTCCATAGACATGCACCTGGGGATAAGCCCCTCCCACCTCCCAAGACATGCACCTGGGGATAGGCCCCTCCCACCTCCCAAGACATGCACCTGGGGATAGGCCCCTCCCACCTCCATAGACATGCACCTGGGGATAGGCCCCTTCCACCTCCAAAGACATGCACCTGGGGATAGGCCCCTCCCACCTCCATAGACATGCACCTGGGGATAGGCCCCTCCCACATCCAAAGACATGCACCTGGGGATAGGTTGATTGGCAACACTAAATGGTCCCTAGTGTGTGAATGTTGTCTGTCTATCTGTGTTGGCCCTGTGATGAGGTGGCGACTTGTCCAGGGTGTACCCCACCTTCTGCCCGATTGTAGCTGAGATAGGCGCCAGCGCCCCTCGCGACCCCAAAAGGGAATGAGCGGTAGGAAATGGATGGATGGATGGATATATATATATACATATGTATATGTATATATATATACATACACACACAAACACATTCTTGTATACACACGTGTGTATACAAGAATGTGTTTGTGTGTGTGTGTATGTATATATATATATATATATATATATATATATATATATATATATATATATATATATATACATGCAATTTAAAAATGCTCCCAAATGTAGTATTGTGAATTATATTTATATAGCGCTTTTCTCTAGCGACTCAAAGTGCTTTACATAGTGAAACCCAATATCTAAGTTACATTTAAAGCAGTGTGGGTGGCACTGGGAGCAGGTGGGTCAAGTGTCTTGCCCAAGGACACAACGGCAGTAACTACGATGGCACAAGCGGGAATCGAACCTGCAACCCTCAAGTTGCCGGCACGGCCACTCTACCAACCGAGCTATGCCGCCCCAGTATTGCTGAGTGCAGAGAAAGCAGAAGTGATGAAGGTTGTGTTCCTACCCTCCAGCACTACCCGCTGTACAGAGTGAGCGACGCAGGCTGCAGAGGAAAAGACGCAGCGCCGCCCGGAGAGCGACACCTTCTGTTCAGAGAGAAGTATGACGTGTTGTCCAAAGAAGCCTCCCAGAAGGTGAGTGACTTGGTTTTCCTGGAGTTTGTCTCTCTCTGAGCACCATGTCTGTTTTTATTTATTTTTTTGTACCTCAGTTGCTGCAGTGGTTTAAGCCCCGCCTCATCCTGAGTGGCCACACCCACAGCGGATGTGAGGTTCTCCATGACAACAAGTACCCAGAAATCAGTGTGCCGTCCTTCAGCTGGAGGAACCGCAACAATCCCAGCCTGATCCTGGTGGGTGTCTCGTCATCGGATGCAAAGTAACACCTTTATGTGTATGGTACCAGCAACTTCAGGGTTCCAGGTTCAATACCCGCCTCCCCCGTCCAAGTCACATTTAAAGCAGTGTGTCACCCTCACTGCTTTAAATGTGACTTAGATGTTGGCTTTCATTATATAAAGCACTTTCAGTCACTTGAGAAAAGTGTAGACCAGGGGTCACCAAGGCGGGCACCAGGTCGCCCGTAAGGACCAGATGAGTCGCCCGCTGGCCTGTTCTAAAAATAGCTCAAATAGCAGCACTTACCAGTGAGCTGCCTCTATTTTTTAAATTGTATTTATTTACTAGCAAGCTGGTCTCGCTTTGCTTGACATTTTTAATTCTAAGAGACACAAAACTCAAATAAAATTTGAAAATCCCAAGAAAATATTTTAAAGACTTGGTCTTCACTTGTTTAAATAAATTCATTTATTTTTTTTAACTTTGCTTCTTATAACTTTCAAAAAGACAATTTTAGAGAATAAATACAACCTTAAAAATGATTTTAGGATTTTTAAACACCTTTTAAATTCCTTCCTCTCCTTTCCTGACAATTTAAATCAATGTTAAGTCATTTCTTTTATTTATTTTTTATTGTAAAGAATAATAAATACATTTTAATTTAATTCTTCATTTTAGCTTCTGTTTTTTCAATGAAGAATATGTGTGTAATATTTCTTCAAACTCATGATTAAAATTCAAAATAATTGTTCTGGCAAATCTAAAAGAAAATCTGTGGAATCAAATTTAAATCTTATTTCAAAGTCTTTTGAATTTAAATGATAAATAAATGGGTTGTACTTGTATAGCGCTTTTCTACCTTCAAGGTACTCAAAGCGCTTTGACACTACTTCCACATTCACACACACATTCACACACTGATGGAGGGAGCTGCCATGCAAGGCGTTAACCAGCACCCATCAGGAGCAAGGGTGAAGTGTTTTGCTCAGGACACAACGAGGTTGGTACTAGGTGGGGATTGAACCAAGGACCCTCGGGTTGCGCACGGCCACTCTCCCACTGCGCCACGCCGTCCCAAATTTCTTTTAAAATGTATGTTCTGGAAAATGTAGAAGAAATAATGATTTGTTTTTGTTAGAAATATAGCTTGGTCCAATTTGTTATATATTGGATTTTAACCTATTTAAAACATGTCATTAAAATTCGAAAATGAATCTAAATCTGGAAAAATTATAAACAATTTCAAATATAATGTAACATTCTGTGTGGGTAAATCCTACTTGTGGCCCTAAAGCTTTTATTGATTGATTGATTGAGACTTTTATTAGTAGATTGCACAGTTTAGTACATATTGTGTACAATTGACCACTAAATGGTAACACCTGAAAGAGTTGTTCAACTAGTTTAAGTATAGATCGATTAACTGCCCGACTTTCCCTCCAAGGCGTCGGTGTCCCCGGGGAGTTACTCGGTGTCCAAGTGTTTCTTACCCGAGGAGAGCACGGTGATCGGCGTGTACTGCTCGGCCGGCGCCTGCTTGCTGTTGCTGCTCCTGGCTCATTGTTTGTGGATGAAAGGCCTGCTGCAGTGTCTCAGTCTCTGTCTGCTGGGGAAGCACAAGTCACTGTGAAACTACACTACTCAGCAGCCCCCTGGAGGCCCACACAAGGAGTCCGGGATTCCTTCCAACGTGCTAAGAAACTCTTGCTTTGTGTGAAAGACGCACATTTATATTTGAGTCCAAAATGGTGTTTTAAAGGACTTGAAAGTTGTGAGATGTTTGTAGCTTGTGTCGCACAAACTGATTTGAACGACTTTGTCTCATCTTCCGCTGCGGCCCTCAAAAGGCGGGGCTTGATTTAATGGTTCAGGTAAAAAAGAAGAAAGCTGGGAGTTCTCGCTGCCAAAAAAGAAGCCAGCACACTTCCGAGCTCTTTGATTGTTTGAGGCATCCTGAGATCAACTTTATTATTATTATTATTATTGATGTGAATCGTTGTTGTTGAGCCATTTGTGTCCACTGTGTGTCCACATTCATCACATTTTGTGAAGGGATTTCTCTTTTATGCCACACATCCAAGGTAGCTGACTTTATGTGCCAAATGTCTGTGCAATATTTTGGGGGCCAAATTGTTGAGATCGAACTGTGCAGATTAAATCACCTTCTTTACACTCACTTGGAGTTTTGTGCCGCTCATCATCAGCAAAATAGTTTGGGCCATTGTTTGATCACAATGTAAATATTCTATTGAATGACAGAAATATCAACATTTGATTCAAACCCAAATAATTGTTATACCTTTCATTTTTCTAAATGTTTACAATAGTTTACTCAGCAGAATATCTGGCAGATGAAACCATTCCAAGATTGTAAAATGCCAAATAGTTTAAAATGTTGTAGTAATACAAGTTTATTATATTCCCTTCAAAAACTGTTTATGTTGTAAATATGTACCAATGGACACAAAGTTAAGCATGTGTCCCAAAACTAGAGCCAGCGTCAAAATCCAGCCCGCAGGAAATCCCAAGTTTGAAAAAAACACACCAAAAAAAACTTTTCCTAGCCGCTCAGGCAAATCTTGTCTAAAAATGCATTTTCCCATTGATTAGAACACACACACACACACATATATATATATATATATCTATGTATATATATACACAAACATATATGAATATATACACACATATATACACGTGTGTATATATATATATATATATATATATATATATATATATATATATATACGTATGTATATACACACACATGTATATATATATACATGTATATATATACTTGTGCATATATTTATATATACATGTGTGTACATATATATATACATTTTTATGTATATGCATACACATGTATATATATATACATATGTATATTTATACATGTATATATACATGCGTGTATACAGTACATATACGTGTGCATATATTTATATATAAAT